>NW_015642811.1:2165360-2176689 GCF_001515625.1 Sinocyclocheilus rhinocerous
GGTAACTTGTAATCTGTAACCTATTACATTTCCAAAGTAACCTTCCCAACACTGGCGGGCAATATGCTAATGTTTAATTTTGACGTCAACATGAAACGGCTTGGGATTCAGAGTCGACTCTTTCTTTTGAGAGACAATCACTTTATACAAGGTGTACTTTCAGATTAAAAACTTTGCAGGATGTTTTCATTCACTTAGAGCTGTGTTACACACTGCATGAAAGGTCATTTTAAAAATCCATAATAGGGGTACTTTAAAAAATACATAAATACAGTAATAAGCAAAAATATTAAGCAACACAATTGTTTTCAACATTGATAATAATAAGAAATGTTTCTTGACACATCAGCATATCCAAAATATAAACACAGAATTGCAAGATATAAACTCACAATTTTGGAGGGGATAAAAGTCAGAATTTTGAGATATTAATTCAGGGTTGCAAAAACAATTAGATAAAATGTATTTTATAATAATATAAAAAATAATTAAAAATAATTAAAATAATAATAATAATAATAATAATAATTATTATTATTATTATTATTATTATATTTTTTTATTCAGTGGCAGAAATAGGCTTACATACAGTATATTAGAATGATTTCTGAAGGATCATGTGACACTGAAGACTGGAGTAATGGCTGCAGACATTTTTTTGCCATCACATGAATCAATTGCATTTTAAAATGCATTAAAATCGAAAATATTTTTTATTGCAAAAATATTTCACAATATTACTGTTTAATTGTATTTTTGACCAAACAGATGCAGCCTTGCTGAGCATAAGAATATTCTTATTATATAAAACATCAAAAATCTTACTGAAGCCAAACTTTTGAATGATAATCTAAGAATAAGTAAATAAGTAAACGAACAAACAAGTAAATAAATAAATAAACTAGTAAACCTCATTAACCAAACATTCAGCTGTTGGGCGACTAGTCAGTTACCTGACCATCGTGAGCAGTCTTTACTGTTTACTCCAGAGCCAACGGCACAGCAGAATGGCTTGATTTCTATTGGCCTGCTGTTCGCTGTGACAGTACTGTTGCTTAATAGGTTGTATTTTCTGACTGATAGATCTGTTCTGTCTCCTGACACCTTATGGACTTGTAATGTGTATGACACATTCTTTTACTGGCCCGAAAGATTTATTAGCGTTCTACACCTGGGTTGAAAAAGGAAGGTGATATTGTACTAACGTGCCAGTGTGTGTCGACACATGGGCCTTGTCCTTGTATTTGCTGCAGTGTGTTCTATTTCACAGCTGTTGACATTTGTGCATTGTGAGTTGTGTCTGTGTATATTTGTGTGCTCGTGAAATGAAACCTGTGTGTCACTGGCATCATTTCTCTCTGTTTCTTCCACTACCTTGGGATTTGCCCTTTCGTTTGCCAACTAAAAATGGAGCCAGTACTGTAGTTTCAGTAATGAATGAGTCCAAAGCAGACTCTAGAGGAAAACTGCTGACTAGATTATTGTCATACACGCTGAATTGTGTAAATACACTGTGCTGTATAATGAAAAATGTAATACATTAAAACAAAACATTCTTCTCTACCCCTCCCCTCCTCTCGGTTTTATCCTCTCCTTTTCCAAGGTCACAGTAAAGAGGGCTATGAACACTTGTTTTATCACACGACTGCTGACAGCTGCAATTTAATTGTGACCGAGAGTAACATATACCCTACTTTCAGGAGCAGGACTGAATGAGACCTTGAAAACATCCCCTCAACTCACTTAAACTCATCTTCTCTATCACCCCCCGCTGGTTTATTCCCAGCTAAGCCACAATAATGATAAATGAGCAAAACATCATAAAATCTCACGTCTTACATGGTGCTGCACAACCCTTAAGTCTGTGGGTGCTTGTGAAGAAGAAAAGAAAGTAAGTCGAATGTGAAAGTCAGACCCTCGATCTCTTCTTCTTTCATTTACCGTTCCTTGACTTTACAGGAATAATTCCACCACAAATTATTTTCTCACCCTCGTGTCATTTCAAACCTGTATGACTTTATCTTCTGTGAAGTACAAATGGTTAAATTTTGAAGCATTTTCTCTATTTGGCTCAAAAGGGTTCTAAGAGGACACTAAAGCACACAAAAAAATAGCACAAATGTGGCTGACACACTATATTTCAAGTCTTCTGAAGCCATAGTGTGAGAAACAACTGTTCATTATTCACTGACCATTCTGACATCTGCCCTTTTTGAAGCTTGAAAGCTCCAGTGTCCATTCATTGTAACTGGATAAAACAAAACACAACACAAAAAATATATATATATACATATCCTTTTGTGTTTATGTTATAATAAGTTTAGGGTGAATAATAATAATAAAACAGCTCACTTTTTTTTTCAATACACAAAGGTTATAACTTTATCATCCAGAGGATTCTCTGTTGAGTCATGCAGAAGACAGACAACATGTAATAAAAATGTATATTAGCCTCAGAGGGGATTCTTTGATGAGGGCAGGATCACGCTGTGGACACAATCTAGCAAAACCCCTGGACCAAATTTAAAATGATGCGTCACATTAGTTATGTGCTCTAAAACTTCCGCTAAGCCTATTGAGCGAATAGAAGCAAATTATTTGTATTTTTTATGTGAGGCAAAAGACATACATTAGGTGTTTATTTTTTGTCATATGAGCAGGAATAAATGCATTCCTTGGTTCAATTTCCATGAGTCCCTTCCTTGCTGAGAAAAATTGTATTCTAAGATTGCATTTTGCATCGACAGGTGCTCGACACATATCATGGGCTTTCTTTCTGATTGAACCCGGGTTCTGTTATGTTTCCTTGCAATTCAGGAACAATCTCAAGTGCCTGTTTCTGTGGACACACACAAAAACAAGAGTATCAATCTCATTTAAGCTGTGGGGAATATATGCAAGCAAATGTAAGAAGTCATAAGAAGAAAATCTTATGTCTTGAATTTGTATGTACATCTTGCATTTTCCAGCATTTTTCACCCAGCCATTATCAATCTTTTCCTTGTTTGTTTGTTTTTTAAGATAACCAAGAAATATTTGATTTACATAGATTAAAACTGACAACTAATTATAATTAAAAGCATATTAATCAATTAAACGGTTTGACACACACGGCAGCTAGAGGAGGGTTTGTTTGAACGCATAATTAATCACATATGTCATACTTGTTTATTCAGTTCACTTTACTTTGGATAAGTTAAGTTGATAACTTAAGTTGAAAATGAGTTTGGCATGAATGGAAAAGCATCCTATTTCTTTAGAGCATAAAATGCAGACGATAAATAAAGAAATAAATTGAAATAAAGGTGCTTTTGATGTGTTTGTTTGAGTATTTTATTTGATTTTTTTTTACCTTGCCATTCAGCATGATCCACAAACTTTACAAAAATTTACAAAATCTCTTTGCTCCTAAGACTTCCTCCTAAGTCTATTTAACTTTCATGTCAACATCATAGTCAAAATACCCATTAAATTGAAATAAAGGTGCTTTTGATGTGTTTCTTTGAGTATTTTATTTGATTTTTTTTACCTTGCCATTCAGCATGATCCACAAACTTTACAAAAATTTACAAAATCTCTTTGCTCCTAAGACTTCCTCCTAAGTCTATTTAACTTTCATGTCAACATCATAGTCAAAATACCCAGATTTATAAATATCAGACATTTTTTCCCCCCAGATAAATGTAAAGGAACTGGCTACCTTTGAGTTTAAAGGGAAATTAACTGTCTCTCATTTTACAGTTAGTTATGACAAGATGTTTTGCAGAAAATGCAACCAGATAGAATTTCTGTTCTTTATTTTGCAGGTTTTCATGTCAATTTATTGTCGAGGCCTCTTGATTTTGTTTAGTATAAGGTTATAAGCGTGCTGCTTTCCAGGCCAATGATGCTACTGGAAAAGCTGAGACAATGCAATAGAAAATGACTGACACCGAAGTGAATTGATTTAAGAGAAATGGGAGATTTGATGCGGGGACACTCCTGACAGCTTTTAAATTTAACCAAAGATAGTTTTTGTACTGTAAGTAACCAGGAGTTGTTATACATTGGAGATAGACAGTATCATCTAAAGTGAGGATAGAGAACCAAGAATGTTCTTTGTCAGAATAGGTTTCATTTAATAAAAAAAATAAATAAATAAAAAATAAAAAATGTAAAAATTAATAAAAAAATTTTACAAAATTCAGCAATTGCCTACACAATAAGGCAGTTTAATTTCTAACTTTGAATTCCATGCATTTAACTGAACTAAAACTAAAAATGAAGAAATCAGATAAAAGTCAGATTCAGTCAGATAAAACTGTTTTTCACTAAACCTCAACCAACATGGCAAACAAATTTCACTTTTTTGGGGGGTAATCAAGCGATCAGTTTCTGTTTGGTTGACTCTTGTATAAGACGTTTCTTTGCAGTGACTTAAAGGGGTCATATGATGCGATTTAAATTTTTCCTTTCATCGCTCTGGCCGGGACATGCCATCACAGTATGTTAAGGGGCGTAACATTTCCGTTACACGCTTGAGGTATTCGGCCAATCACAACGCACTGGATAGCTGGCCAATCACAGCACACCTCGCTTTTCAGACCGATGAGCTTTGTAAAAATCGACGCGTTTCAGAAAGGCTGGGCATAGAGGAGAAACAATAATGTACAGTATGTGGAAAATAATGTGTTTTTTTAACCTTAAACCGCATAAACACATTTCGTTACACCAAATACACCAAATAATGTTATTTTTAGCAACATCATATGACCCCTTTAAAAACACACTGCGCAACCAGTGTAGTCCGATTCTTGAACAGATGGTCCCTATGAATGAAGCAGTTTTTTTTATTTTTTATTTAGTGAATCTAACACTAACAGCTTACAATTTAATATACAGTACATCCCTATTTGAGACTATATAAATATAGCCTTCTGCATGAAATAATATTCAACAACAACAACAGCAACAATAATAATTAGTAGTAGTTCTAAATTTTCCATTTAAATACAGGTAAGGGAGTTAACGGTAATGAAAAGACAAAATAAGTAAAGCATGAGAGATTTTGCATGTCGATTCAGTGCTACAGAAGATATTAGAGATGTCATCCTTGAATTCCAATTAGTCTAACATTCCCTTGATGTGTCATCTCCTTTTAACTTCTCTTTCTGTTCACAGCTGGAGACCAAGACAAAACCATATCAAATGGTTAGCCTCGCTTTCAATTACAAAAACATCATCAAGAGACTACATTGGGACTATGTGACCAAGTGGATGTTGTTATTATTATTATTATTATTTGCCTGCTTTCAGAGATATCGATGCACTCTCAGTGAAGTTTGAGATGTTGTGCATTAGTCATTTGCATGTGTAGATCCACTATTATGAGCTAGTCTGCGATATAAAAGATCATGTTTAGAATCTGTATCACCTGTAACACATGAAAAGAAGGGTTGAGAACAAATAGATATCAAACAAACAATTAAGGAATAATTTACACCTACAATGTGTAATTTTCTGAAAAAAAAAACAAATATTTTTTTCTATAGGTCTATCATAATGCGTGCGGTAGAGTACATCCCTATTTGAGACTATATTAATATAGCCTTCTGCATGAAATAATATTCAACAACAACAACAGCAACAATAATAATTAGTAGTAGTTCTAAATTTTCCATTTAAATACAGGTAAGGGAGTTAACGGTAATGAAAAGACAAAATAAGTAAAGCATGAGAGATTTTGCATGTCGATTCAGTGCTACAGAAGATATTAGAGATGTCATCCTTGAATTCCAATTAGTCTAACATTCCCTTGATGTGTCATCTCCTTTTAACTTCTCTTTCTGTTCACAGCTGGAGACCAAGACAAAACCATATCAAATGGTTAGCCTCGCTTTCAATTACAAAAACATCATCAAGAGACTACATTGGGACTATGTGACCAAGTGGATGTTGTTATTATTATTATTATTATTTGCCTGCTTTCAGAGATATCGATGCACTCTCAGTGAAGTTTGAGATGTTGTGCATTAGTCATTTGCATGTGTAGATCCACTATTATGAGCTAGTCTGCGATATAAAAGATCATGTTTAGAATCTGTATCACCTGTAACACATGAAAAGAAGGGTTGAGAACAAATAGATATCAAACAAACAATTAAGGAATAATTTACACCTACAATGTGTAATTTTCTGAAAAAAAAAAAAGAAGCAGAGCCATCTATATCTCTGTGTGACATAAAGTGCTCACGGCCAAATTCTTACAATTGTGATATTACAATTCCATTGTGACTGTTTCAGAAAATTGCCAGATTTGCCCTTAACCTTGTTCCATGCATCTGCAAAATAACATCCTTCAGGGGGAAAAATAAAATAAAACGCATCTCAAAGCATTATACACCTGTGGTGCTCAAATCGCTTCCTTTAATATGCTAATGTGTCTGTGGAGAAATTATATGAAAGTTTGCCGGCTGTTTGGAAAAACTGAAAAGGACATGGCTTCACACTCCACTGAATCGTGGTGGATTTGGCAGCTGAACGTGGAAGGAATCAATGGAACTGTATCATGCTCACTTTATAAATCAAACACATCTGTTTGTTATACGGGGGAAATATGTATAGTGATGTTATACATAATGTATGACAAGTTCTCAGTTCAGCATGTAAACAAACTGTTAACCATAAATATGATCACTTTTTGCAAGTTAGGAGATGCTATCACTACTTTGCTCAGTCAAGTGTTTTAATGCATATCAATATCTATATGCTGCACTGAAAAACTGTATACATCTGCGTGTACACTACATTGGAAAGGTCTAGATCCGTCGTACATTCAGTCAAAGTGTTCTGACAGAATGCAGCCTGCAAAAAGAAGAAAAAAGGAACAGTCAACCCATCTAACAAATTTTAACAAAATTTGGTTAATCAATTTTTTCCCCCATAATGCAGATGATATCATTCAAAATTAAAGTATTGGTAAAATGCTCTTGAAATGCAACAGAAAAGGTCATGAACATATATTGGTTTATTTACAAAAAAAAGATGTCAGTCATAAATTTAAGAGAAAAACACTTTCTAGTTTAATGCACACCATTCATATTGTTGTGAGGTTCTCAACAAATAGGCATGGAAGCTTGTTTCCTCCTTGGGATTAAAACATAAAAAGGTAACTATGACTATCTCCCCCCAAATTGCAAAATGTTAACTCACAATTGTGAGTTTATCACCTGCAATTGTGAGGTGCAAAATAAACTTGCAATTCTGAGAAGTCTGAATTATGAGAAACTTGCAATTACGAGAAAAACAGTCAGAACTGATTTTTCATTTTTTTTCTCCTGTGGTGGAAACAAGTTTCCATAAGATTAGGCTACTCATAAAATCTAAATATATTCTCCAAGTCTGAAAATAGACATGACATCAAACTGTGTGAGGGCTTTAAAACACCTTGGTTCTATTTCTCAAGCACATACAGAACAATGATTCGTCCATATAGTTGTAAAAGCAATTGTAAAGTAATCAATTTGATATTCTGATATAGTAGAATATGCCAGAAACACACCATAAACTGAAGCATATAATAAACTATGTATTGTTTATACAGTGGATTATATGACCTATATTAACTGCTCAGACTATATTTTATAAACCATAAACCTTGAATGTTTATGTATCTGCAGCAGCAGAATGTGGCACTGCACTGCACACACGTTTGGCCATATATGTGATAAAACTAAAAGAACTTCTCCTGAGCCGATTAAACAGAAATGACTGAGAAACAGATAAAAGAGTGTATTCAAACTCCCCGTGGTCATATTCTTTTTACTGTACTTTCAACCCGCGCTGGTTGTCTGTGTCCTTGAGAATTTTATGAGCTCAACAGAAGAAAGCAACACTTCTATGAATAATGTTTATAAATGGCCTATTTTTTAAGCATCAATCTATTATACGTACAAGGTTAGGTAAGATTAAGTGAGCATTAGGTGATTTAGAACATCAACAAGAGACTTATAAATATTTCAGCTGTGTCAATACTTGGCTTATTTATTTAATATAGTGGCTATAAAAACTGATTCCAGGCACAGCTGCATTATTATCCAATGCTGAATTTCCTTATTAAGAGTTGAAAATGATACTTATACTAGATATCACCACTAAAGTAAGCAGGTATATTGTCCTAAGGAGTTAATTTAGGAGTAATTTATGGCTAATTGTGGAGTGAATTACATATGGATGTATATAGTATGTGTGTATAAGTTTTTACTTGCTGTCTTCTTTTTATTTAAATACTGATTACATAAAACACACAGGCTCATTTCACATATTCAACATATTTATATTACTCCATTTTTCTATATAACAGACACTGAAAGATATGAAACAGAAACATTTTGTTTTTAAAATTGCTTGTCATCTTCAGAGAGCACATTTATTCTTGTTTATCAGGTGGAGAGAAAAAAAATATATATACTGTTTTACGGTCTCTACCCACACCAAATATGAGGCACTAGAAATTTGCTTCGATTGCAACCATTTATTATTACTGCCACTGCCATAACAATAAATACAAATCTGAGTCAAAATGCATTAGAACAGAGGGATTTTTGACAAGGTTTATGAATTTGGGCAATACATCACAGTTATGTTGCTGACTTTCAGATTCCAGAACTAAGTATTTCCATAACACCACATGAATTTGATATAATGTTATTATTCATTTATGTGGATAATGAATCACTCCATTGTGTATGATTTTTTCATAAGCTTTATCTAAAAAAAGGACTATCGTAAAAATTAGATATTATTTCAGTAATTAGTAATTTGCTTAGAAGGTAATACAGTAAAAGAGAATATATTTCCATAGGTACAGTCAAATGAACACAACACATTCTCACTCACGAAAGAATGAACACCTAGTAAGGATAAATAATTACAGAAAGGAAATGAGAAATACTGAAGATAATGAGGAAATGTGCATAAATGTCAAGACCTGTAGACTTCATGATACCCTTAATGATCAAGCTGCCCTCTTTTGTATTAACTTTACACTGCAATGCCGAATACCAACATAAACGGACCAATCCAAGAAGTTTAATAACCCAGCTGCACATCAGCACAGTACTACAAAAAAGGTAGTAGTTTCCTCCCTCTCTTTCTCTCTCTCTCTAATTTCTCTGCTGCATTGTAAATTGAGATTTTGCATTTCAAACACTGCAAAAGGTCTATTTTTTTTGGAAACGTGCATCTAGCCTGCTGGCAGTTTCAAATGAACGCAGGAAGTACTCACTTATTGGGTAATTAAAATTTAAACAAGGTGAGAGACATACTTTAATTAAACCTCCTTGTGTACTTTAATCAAAGCCTCCCCAAATTCAACCTCACAATATATTCACTTCATTCCGTTCATTAGCCAAGCACAAGAAACTCTACATTGGCAATGTACCCATTATTCACTTCTTGTGTGGGCAAATCACACATGGATGCCTTCGGTGCCTCTGCCCTCTGAGATTAGACAACAGCCTCCCTTAAATCTGTTAGTTGGATTCTGCCAACCAGACACACAATCTTTACATTTCATTAAATCCAAATTGAGCTGGTCCCCATCCTATCAGGACCAATAGGGCCTTGGGGTATGAAATGCCCGTTACAATGTTACAATGTAGCCAGGGGGAGGAAAAAGACAGGAAGCCCTGGAGATGCCCAGAGCCCTGCAGAATGAATTGTGCCACTGCAAACCTGCCATGTCCGTCGTGTTCTCCTGGCTCTGTTCTCTTCCCACTGATGGAGAGATAGATTGCCAAAAAGATCTGTAGTCTCCTTCAACTGACCAGCTGTCTGTTCCCTCTCTGCTTGTCTCTCAGAGCAGTGGTTTTAATTAATCACTCTCGGTTCTTTGATGGGATCTTAACCAAAAATGACACTTTATACAGAAGAACTAGGGTGGTAGGTAACCTCTAGGGTGGGTTATTTGAGAAAAATTGAGATAGGATGAACTTTTCCGGGGGTTTAAAAAGGGAAAGAATGGTGAAGGAAAAATGACAATGAAAACATCAACAATAAATGTTGGCAAAGCTGAATTTCCAGCAGCCAGTACTCCAGTGTTCCGTGTCACATGATCCTTAAGAAATCATTCTAATATAATGATGTGCTGCTCCAGAAACATCAAAATTATTACAAAATTATTAAATAGCAAATAAATGTTTTTTTATATTGAATAAAAAATAAGTACTAATTATTTCTACACAACTTGAAGCATCTTCCAACACTCAAATATATTTATAAAATTCATTAAAAAAAAAAAAAAATCATATCAGATTGGGCACATCATACCATTCGACCGATCGATCAGACTGGTCACAACCCATTGTCACCATACTTTCATTGCATGCTAAATGTACTTGGAAGAAAGACAGTCATACAGTTTTGGAATAACAAAATGATGGCCGAATAAACTTCCATTGGGTTTCATATTTTGTGTTGACTGGTAATAGCTAACCATCCTCAATCAGACAAAGGCCACTGTTGTTCAGCTATACCAAGTTGAACAAAGACCATCTTCGTAACATGTTTAGACATCGAGGGAAATAATGTTTGCTGTTCCCAAGTTCCAGAGGCAATTTTGCTTCTCTGTCTCCCCTGCAATGATGTTAGTTACGGATTTTGTGAGGAAGATTAAAGCTGAGGTGCATATGGACTGAGAAACAAGCAATGAATTAAAGTCTTGTTCTTGCTCAGTACATTGTTACCGAGGTCCTTGAATAATCTCTGACAAAGAAACAGTGAAAATAGAGCAAATCCAAAATTTCAGAAGAAATGTAAAAGACAAGTCCCCAAAAGGAAGGCGGTTTTCTATGCTGTCAGAGTCTTAAAGTTAATCTTCAAAGTAAGCATACCTATTTTTTCCATCTATTTTCTAAAAAGGGTAATCAGGCCTGACTCGATGACTACCTTCATTTTATAAAATGCTTTTCCTCAAGCAAAGACTGGACAGCAGCTGAACACACTGTTCAAACAAAGCACATAGCACAGCAGGTATAAATTGTAAAGCTTATTTCTCAAAAGGTTTTATTGATTTATTTAAAATAATGTATTATGGATTTGATCTGAAGCCATTTGACAGTCAAACTTAGGTAATCAGCAAAAACTTTGCTGCACTTAAAGAACATTTTCAAACATAAGTATGCCTCTCAATTGTTTTGACAATCTATCTATCTATCTTATCTATTTATCTATCTATAGATAGATAGATACACTAATCTATTGCTAATTATGCAGTTTCTTCTCCAGTAAATTATTTTAAAGGATATATAGATATATATATATATATATATATATATATATATATATGTAT
>NW_015642811.1:2177207-2187495 GCF_001515625.1 Sinocyclocheilus rhinocerous
ATTTGCATATTTATTTATTTGTGTATTTATTTATTTATTGTTTTTGCAGGTTTAGTCCTCCATACTAATATAGCCGTGGACTTGAACTGAAAAAGATCATGTTAAATGGTTCCAGGAAATCCAATACTTGGAGCAACTTTATTTATTTATTTTTATTTATTTTATTTTTTTTCTGGAAATCAGGTTTAAAAAAAATATATTTTGCAGTCTACACATGAAAACAATACTCAACTCTGGTGATATGCAAGCTTTCAGGTGTAACGATCATTCACTTCACCTTTAAGTACACGGTTTTCAGTCAAAGACGATTAACGTTACATCTTATTAAACATAACAAAAATGTGCCTACAATATAAGGAAAAGTAAGAACAGACCTGACAAAACAGCAGAGTGATCTCTCTACATAACTGTATGCAACGTGATCTCATGATAATTTGTATGTATTTTACGTAAAATGTGGTACTATAAAACGTACATTTACTTACGTTTTTACAGGCACTAAAACGTTCAATACTGACGTATTTCCAGCATCTAAACGTACAAATACTTAGGTATTTTCAGCATTTAAACGTACAAAACTGACGTATTGACGACACCTAAAAATGAATCCTTATGAATATTGAAATCGCGGCATTCATTTTATTCGTTTTTAGTTGTCATATGAATTACCTTGTTTTCAGATGTATTATTAAATTGTTTACTCATTTACTTGTGAAATGATAACATTTCGGTTTTGTTGTGTGATTTCTGCTGCCAGCTCGTTTACAAGAATATGCCTACATAATGTTAAACACGACTTCACTTTAAACCTTAAAATAAAAAACATTTCTGCAATCGTTTAACCTTTACTTGTCATGTAATGCTTACTTTGATTGCCATGGGCCACAAAAGGCGTTTTCTCCGACATGCTGTGACTGACAATAGAACTATAAAATACACCAAAAACGCAACATAATAATGTATTATGGATTTGATCTGAAGCCATTTGACAGTCAAACTTAGGTAATCAGCAAAAACTTTGCTGCACTTAAAGAACATTTTCAAACATAAGTATGCCTCTCAATTGTTTTGACAATCTATCTATCTATCTTATCTATTTATCTATCTATAGATAGATAGATACACTAATCTATTGCTAATTATGCAGTTTCTTCTCCAGTAAATTATTTTAAAGGATATATAGATATATATATATATATATATATATATATATATATATGTATCATGTTTTTCTTATACTGTACAGAAATGTTTAGGTTTATAGGTAGGAGTGGAATTAGCGACTATAAACATATTTTAATGCTATATTGTTACTAAAATTGTTATTTTCCTGCGTATTTCGGTCATTTGCGTTTTATATCCTTTTATATTCGCTATATGGGTAGGTTAAGGTTTGTGGGTAGGTTAAGGGGTCTAAAAATCTAAATTGCATATTAATAAAATTATAAAAATGCATATTCGCTATAAAATGGGTAGGTTTAGGTTTGGGGGTAGGTTAAGGGGTCTAAAAATCTAAATCGCTTATTGATAAAATTATAAAAATGCATTGATACGAATATCTTAATGATATAAAAGATACGTAAATATTTTTTTAGCTAAAAATACGTAGCGATTTGTACTTTGAAATACGTCTAAATTGTACGTTTTAGCATTAATAAAAACGTACAAAAGTGTACGTTTTGTGCTTGTAAATGTTACGTATTAATACCTACGTATAAACATGAGACCAGGCTGCTATATCTTACATCTACCTTCTGCAAAATCCTTGTTTGGTGAAACCAATGTCTAGTGTGCGTATTGAGCCCAATAAGAGTAATTAACAGTATGATTCATGACTCTGTGGGACCTACAACCATGTAATTATGCTCCACTCAGCACACATTTCAAGTGTATTAATATTATAAAAGACAAATTTATTAATAGCATGCATAAGTTTAGATTAAATGGCACAATGTTTGTAAATTTTAGTAAATATAAAATTTATCTCGTAACATGGTAACCTCTGTATCCTTTCAGATGCTAAAATGGACTCAACACATTTCACCTTTTCCCTGTAAAGGAGAGATCTTTCTTGAATAGGAGTTCCCAGTGAAGTTATGGCTCTCTTTTAAGAAGCATAGAGAATTCTTGGAATAATTTGTGAGCATTGTAGCTCTCTATACAGCCGGAGGTGAGTCTTCCATGCAGCATTTACCCTGGCTCTATAAATAAACATGTAGACAGCATATGTCCGTCACTTACATTATGTGACTGTTATATACATTGACATGAGCAAATCTGAAGCTTTATGTATGCCATGTAAAGACATTGCATTTTCTTTCAGCCCTTAAAAAAATTCTACATACAAAACATTGAACATTTCCCAAAAACTGACAGGTAATTTTAGCACATTTACACTGGGGCTTCATGTAGATCTATCCTCTAAAGCTGAAAAAACTATTCATGCTCTGTCATTTATCAGAAATAACAGGACGACCACTTTTCTGATTGCTAGATGGATACAAGATTTACAACTTTTTATGACAACTCACAACTTTTTCACAAAATATTAAACCATATTTCATCTACGGGGTTTGGTAGTCTGTAGTCTGGAACAGCATGTTGCCACCCAAATACCTGGAACAGTTAGCAAATTAACAGTGCTTTTCCTTCATGGACAGGACTCCTAATGGTTGTTCATTTGATAACAAAGTCCATTAATGAAAATTGTGCCTACGGTAGCATGTGGTGAAAAATCATTTTCTGCCTCCTTTGGTGGTGGATTTTAATCTACAGCACTCTGTGTGAATCAAATGCTGTTAGTATTTAAAGTACTGTGAAAAGAAGTGTACTTGGTCTTCCATGTCCAGAAAATGACCCATTCTGCATCTGAAGGTATTAACAACATAATATTCTGTATATTTGTTCCATGTAATCTTCTTTCTGTATTTACTCATTTATAAATTTAAAAACCAGCCTCATTCAGTTTGTCTTCACATTTGCACGTGAGAATAATGGATGCTTCTTTTTGCAACTGACGATGCCAAGCCCTCTTATTTTTCTCTTATTTATTTCTCTCTAACTATCTATGACATTCAGTAGATGCCATTTTTCACAAGCCAATAAATTCCCGATAGATAAAATTAAGTCTTGCACTACATCTTTTGCAGTTTTGCACTTGAAAATACATCACATTACATAACCACATTGCTCTTTCATGTGGACTAGAAATTGTATAAATGCCTCTTTGGAATATTTTTCAGACATACAGTATGATGATTATAGGTTCTATACAACATCAATAAAGTCTACCTGCTTTCTGAAGTGCGACAGCAGGAACATATTCAAATTATACGGCTCCCTGAGATGACTGTGAAAAAAAGTAGTGTTCATGTGGTAAATATTACCTTCACCTGCAAACATTAGCGCCATACTATAAATAATGTTTAAAAATACACTTTTCTGACAACTCTCAAACAGTAAATGTTTAAATGAAGATGTGTGGATGATGCTCAGACCAAAATCTACTGTTCAAACCATAGTGTGTGCAGAAACCCCGAAGTATGGCATCCCAAAACTTAATCATTCACGAGTATTTGAAAGCTGTATTTGACACTCCCATAAACAGATTAATAAATAAAAGCTGCTGGTGACAAATATAGCCTATGAATCTGGGTCTTTCTCTGCCTCCTGTAAAGTTAACTCTTGGTTCATGAGCACTCTTGAGTTCAGGCCATTTTCACAGAAGATCCATTCCCCACTTTTCCCCGAAGAATTCAAGTTTCATAGATGTACTTTTTAAACTATTTTAAAACGTGTTTTTTTTTTTCTTGGTAAAAACTGAACAAATGAACTATTGTTTAACCACCTATGTATTTGTTTACTGTTTGGGATCATCTGATATAATCCCATCCAAATAGGAATGCTTGCACGTTATTTTTATCACAGTTCTCATTTATGTTTATCTTCGCCGAAAAGTGTAGCAAAAGCTATATTTGTCGTTGTGATTTCTGAAGTGTTGGCCTTTCATAACACCCACATCCAGATGCAAGTACTTTAAGTCGCATGTTAATAATAGCAACTCAAAGTAATTCAGATACCACAATGAAAAGAAAAACTCAGAAGATCTACATTTACAATGTCACATCACAATGTTCAATGGAAGATACAAAACGGCCAGTATCAGTGGAAAAAAAAAACATCAAGACAGGTGAGTTACGGGAAGCCGTGAGGAATCCTTCCTGGCGCCTGTCATTCGTGGCCCAGGGCATTAAATTGTCTGCTTAACAAGGTGGGAATGTGATGGGAAGCTGTAATGGGGATCAGGTTGCGGTAGTGAGAAGGGAGATTTGCGGGAATGCGTGTAGAGAGCGACCGATGAGGGTGGAAGTTTGAGCAGATAGAAAGAGCATATTAGATCAGAGTTTAGACTGAGCATACTGCATGCTGAACTCATTTCTTTCAACGCCTTTTCCTCCACTCATGTTCTCGCCTTCCTCTTTTCATATGTGTGTGGACAGAATGAAGATGTTTGGCACTTCAAAAACCAGACAGGTGGGTTAGTCCTCAGGTCAGAGTGGTCATCATTGTCTGAGGGAAATGAAGACAGACTCCCAGCTTAAGTCTGGCACATTTTCCTTTGTTATCATTCTGAGATGGCTTCTATTGAGCTTGATAACTCAAACAATGTTTGTCAGGTAATAAGATTCCCCCAGGTTATTCCATTTTCTTGTAGAGATATACTAATGAACTCGATTAGAATTGAATGACTGTAGGGTGGGGTCTGGTATCTGTGTCATTCCTTACTATGAAGTGATTTGTTATGTCTTTTAGCATGTTGTAATATAAAATATTAAACATTAACGTCAACATTTTTGATGGCAAACTTTACAATATATTTAAGGTGCTTCTCCATTCCCCCCATTCTCTAATTAAAAAATGCCTTCGTGGTGAATATTTTAACTGGTGAATAAACATTGAGGCAACACTCTTGAATGTTAGTTAAAGGGTTAGTTCACCCAAAAATGAAAATTCTGCCATTAATTACTCACTCTCACGTCGTTCCAAACCCGTAAGACCTCTTCTCCCTGAGATAATGTATTCCGCCATTTTGGAGAGTACCACGACGCATGTGCACTTTCCCCAGAATGTAATCAACGTAATCAACGTTGTTTACGTTCATGAGAAAGCGTGCATGCTGAACGTAAACAACGCTGATTACATTCTGGGGAAAGCACACATGCGTCGTGGTGCTCTCCAAAATGGCGGAATACGTTATCTCAGGGAGAAGAATTGTTGAATAAATTATTATTTTTGTTTTCTTTGCGCACAAAAAGTATTCTCGTAGCTTTGCAAAATTGAAGTTGAGCCACTGATGTCACATGGACTGTTTTATCAATGTCCTTACTACGTTTCTGGGTCTGGGAACATTTCAGTTGTGTTGCTGTCAATGGAGGGTCAGAAAGCTCTCGGATTTCATCAAAATATTTTAATTTGTGTTCTGAAGATGAACGAAGGTCTTACGGGTTTGGAACGACATTAGAGACATAATTAATGACAGAATTTTCATTTTTGGTTGAACTATCCTTTTAAATGCACTAGGTTATGATGAACTACATTTGTTACAGCAAATTAGTATTACTTTATTAGTCTAGGTTAACTTAAAGTTACCTTGTTTATTCATGATTGTTCATAATATATAATGATGCTTAAATTGCAAATTATCATTTTATTAGTACTATATTCATAATACAGGATATATAATTTTAACTAAAACAAAATTAAAAATTCAAAGACATCTTTCAAGAAGTGCCAAGTTTTGGTGAACACAATCATGAGTAGTACTAGCAAAGGATTTGATGTTTGAAAAATGTGACAAACCAAATTTAAAAAGTATGAAAATTATTATTATTATTATTATTATTATTACTACTACTACTACTACTTCTACTACTACTACTAAAATAATATGCTTAAAGAAAATTTGAAAAATGTGAAATTAACTGTAAGATAACACTAAATTCCTCATTGACCAGTAGCAATATTAAGCTCCTTATTTCTATCCTAAATATTATATTTACACGATGGCAAGAATAACAAAGTTATAATTTGTAATATTTATTTGTCTGAGCTTGACCAGAGAATATTCCTAAAAGCCTGGTATAGACTTCAATATAAATTACAAAATGACCATATTCATTTCTATTTATTTATTTATTTAAGATAGAGTAATTCAAAAGACGTAGCATATCAAAAATGACGCACATGTGTTCTGGAGCTGACATTCCATTTGTCTATTTGCTGCAGTGCGTGTCCATTTTAGCTTTATTGGAACAGGGATTGACAGACTGCTCACCACCCTCATTTGTCAGTACTAAGCCTGAGATGATCCAGCCATTAATTTCTAACTGACATTTTCCAAATTCAGTTTAATATAACTGAAAAGTTATTTCTTTTTCATTTGCGAAATGATGAACTCCAACATAATCAAATATATGTAGCACAAATGGTTTGTACGTGTAATGAGCTGAGCTGAAGAATCTCATGCAAAGGCAAAAGAGTGAAAATTAAATCTCTTTCTGTCAGATCGATCCAGTTACCATCAAAAACAAATGTAACATGCAATCTACAACACTTATTCTCCACGGTAGCATGTTTATATGAGAACATTCTTCTCAACAAACATCTAAAAATGCAGTGTGACAGTAGCATACTTCACGGATAGCATTTGCTAATGGGAAGACCTCGTATTAATACTGCAACTACACTTAAACTACAATGATAAAATACTTGCGTTAAGTTCTGTCAGGTTCAACCAAGGTATAACTCGATTTCTAGATAAAAGTACTGCTTTAGTTTCTTTTCAACATTATTTTAGCACTTTTCTTTGACATCTTTACAGGTTCCTTTTCTCTGATGCTTTCAAAGTGCTGGGCTATTTTCTTTAAAAAAGGTAAAAGTATTTCTCAGCAATTTGATTTGAACATTGTGCCTCTCCAGCAATTGAAATACATCCACAATCCTGCAAAGCAGCAGGTCTCTCTTCTTCCTTCCTCCCCCTCTCTCGGATGGGCATATAGTGTGCCAGGTCACACTTTGATCTAGACCATCAGAATCTCTGTGGGAGATCTGGCAACTCTCATTCAGCAGACAAAACAAAGCCTGGTCTGCAGAGTGTTTCAAAAACCTTCGATTATATTTCAGAACTCAGAATTGATGTTTTTTGGGAATTCGAATGAACAAGCATCAGCACGATCGACGTCCAACAGATATGGTTTTGAATTTTGCCTTTTATAGACAAAAGCTGGTTGTGGCTAATGAAGGCCGCTGGGAAGAGGCTGATACAAATCAGATGGAAGCGTAAAAAGAAAGATGGCTGCCTGCCAAACGTGGACAAGTTATTGGTCAACTGAGACACCGGGTGACAGGCCAAAAAACAGATTTCTGGTAGTTCTGGCACTAGTGGATGTTAATGGGTGTTTTGTGTGAGTCAAATGCATCCCGCTACTTCAGCCTTCACATTATGTTTTGGGGATGGCAAACGAAAAGGATGAGACTTTATGATGATACTCTATAACACGGCATGACCAGCATGGGGATTGTTCATGCAATAAGTCGCTTTGTACAAAGAGTGTCTGCTAAATAACAAGTAACTAAACCAACAGAGACAGAAATGATTTTGTCTCTCCCAAACCTTTGTGATGTTAAGGATGTTTGATCATACACCTGCTAGCTGTGACATTTTGCAAGTTGGTGTTATATGTCTCACTACAGTATGCTCCAGCGGTATAGTTTAAACAAAAGAGATGCTAAATAAAGACAAATCTGCATACAAGTTTAATACTTTCCTGTGAATAACTTGCAAGGAGCAGAGACCACAGGGTGCTCAAATGTGCCTTTGAAAATCACATTTTCACTCTGTAAATGTCAAAACCAGTCTATTAACCTGTTAACCCGCACCGGCCCGAAGGGCGTGTTTAGGCGTGTCTGTGCTATTTATTACCTTTGTTTTAAAACAATATTCAATCAACTATCATAAACTATATATCATTTGGAAGCTAAAACACTCAAGATCCATGTTCTGAGCTTGTTTTTTAAATCAATACACCAGAGAGGAAAGGGTTAACATAAATGCTGAAGGACCGGCCATTAAAACATGTACAAAGTGAACGCAGTACGTACGTTTCATCGCCTATAGTTCTGCTCAGCTCGGACTATTCCAAGAAAGGACAAGGGCTAAGCATACGTATGATCTTGAGGATCAATCTTAACCACTTGGGCTGTGAAAAGGTTGAATGACATCTGTTTTGACTGAATGTTGATGCAATCAATGCTGATTTCATGTGAAATTGTGCAGAAATGGCTTCATTTGTGTCTGGAGAAAGTGAGGCTGATGGAAAAAATAGATGTGAGGACACATGTTCACTTAATATACACCACTTATTGAATGTTCGCTCAAACTCTTAAACACAACTCATAATTTCAGCACCGGGCAAGTGCGCATTCAATTCCAAACCCTATAGCTTCCTGTATTTCCCATCTGCACTAATGCATTGGTCTGTCTGTATGCATTTGTGTATTGTTTATTTAATTTTTATTAGAATCCAGTCTTAGACTATTCAAATTCTAATTAAAAGTGTTTAATCAGAAACACTGGTAAATGCTGACAGAAAGTATTCAAACCATAAAACAATTGAATGTATATATTAAATTGTATATATTATAATAATTACTGTATGAGGCTCAATCAAAACCAACCCAAAATGAAAACAATTAAGGTTGAATTTAGCATGTTATGTAGTATGGATTGGATAACAAATAAAATATATGTTTTATAAAATAAATAAATGTCCCTAATATTCCCTCCATGCTAACTAGCTACCTAAATAAACAATATATAAATAGACTTCTAAAGCCACACAATATTGTAATGTCTTTGAATAATCTACATTATGATGTTTTTTTTGCAGCAAAAAAATAATAATAATAATAAATAAAATATGATAAAATGTATAAAATAAATAAATTCCCCTAATATTCCCTCCATACACTAAGTAACTAACTAAATAAAAAATAAATAAATAGACTTCTAAAGCTACACAATATTGTAATTTCTTTGAATTATCTATATATATAGAAGGGAGACTGGCGTTTGTCGCGGTTTGGAAAGATAGGCAGAAAACATGACAAAATAACACGGCGGATATTGCATTTTGCATAAAATTAAAAATGGACTTTTCAATACCGACCAGATACAATGCTGATTTTGGCGAGAACTCAATTTTTTTTTTTTTAAATGGCGTTTATCGCGTTTTGGAACCAAACTCTTTGTTGCTCTTTTGTTAGTTTTGACTGTTTTTATTGTCCTCATTTGTAAGTCACTTTGGATAAAAGCGTCTGCTAAATGACTAAATGTAAATGTAAATAAAAGCTTCAGCAAAAAGAAGCATTTGGGCAAGAGCAGACAGCATTCAGGCTGTGTATTCCTCCCTGCCCGCGCTATATTTCGGGTGGGGACACACACAGTTTGTGTGTTGTCTGCTTGGGAGCGAAGCACGCAGAGTCAGCTCTCTTGCGAGCATTTGTTACTGCCTTGCTTCTCTCTCCGAGGGCTCTCTTTGAGGAGGGAGCCTTCACCGGCGTTTCAGGGATTATTATGAGCAGCATTTACTGGGGAGCGGAGCTTGCGCAGTCAGCTCTCGGAAATAAGGGGCTGATTGTGCTTCTCCCCGCTGAACGCTCCGCTCCTGCCAGGCACGCTCCGAGGAGTGTGTCCGGGCTTGCGAGCTCGCTGTTCGGTCCCGCTATTGCAGAGGCACGGCGGTGATTCAGATCACGGGGATCGCACGTGGGTCTAGTGGATGGGTTGGAGATGGCTTGCCCTTTCTCCGCCTGCACTCCCTAGATCCAGCGCTCTCTTTCTCGAGGCTCGGAAGCCCGCGGTGCGGTTTCTTCCCCCTCTGAGTGAGAGCTCTGCTGCTGTAGCTGTTTTTCTCCAAGGAGATTTATATTGTTTGTGTGACCAAGCAGCTCGCGTGCTGCCGAGGCAACACGTGTATTACATCATTTTCAGTTTTTGATGTGAATCTTACCACACCAGACCGTGTTTACTCGTTTGGTTGTTTGATTGCATTTAATTCTGAGGAATAAAATGAAATATTTACCTGACTATGAGAAGTTAGATATACAGGGGCTCTTGGGATAAAAATTTCTAGAGTAAGAGCACGTGTTTACCTCTCTTCCTCTGAGGAGGTTGAGGCGGTCAGCAGGGGCTGCTGGGCGGGAGCAGTCCCAACCTACCGTGTTCCAG
>NW_015642811.1:2187553-2187909 GCF_001515625.1 Sinocyclocheilus rhinocerous
CTCAGAATTTAGAGTCAGAGTGGCGCTCCCGGGTCGAAGGCTTCTAGCGGAAGGCGAATCTGCAGACCGTCATTCCCACTGGATAGTCTTCAGCTAAAACGTCCTGACGCCTAAGGCCCAGAACTTCTGAGGGCCGGCCCCCTCTGGGGAAGAGCGGTGTATACCTCATTATACGGTGGCCGTCTCTCCTCAGTGCTCTCAGGAGATCGATCTGCCAACCCTGCCACCTACGGTGCTTCAGGGCGCAGCGGTCTTCGGCGAGCGCTTCTCTCAGTCACCGCCCGGAAACGTAGCGGTACTAAGAGACTCGCTACCTCTTGGGAGGTTTCTAGGGCAGCTAGTTCGGCCGTTCCCTG
>NW_015642811.1:2188500-2204255 GCF_001515625.1 Sinocyclocheilus rhinocerous
GGTGGTCAACAGGGGCTGCTGGGCGGGAGCAGCCCCAACCAACCGTGTTCCAGCTCCTCGTATAGGGAACGTCACTTCTTGTACTCCTCAGAATTTAGAGTTAGAGTGGCGGTCCCGGGCCGAAGGCTTCTAGCGGAAGGCGGATCTGCGGACCGTCATTCCCGTACTAAGACGTAGCGGTACTAAGAGCTGCTCTAAGTGCACCAGAGGCCAGTCTCGAGAGACTGGTTGCCTTAGTAGGTCACCTGGCGGCGTGGGAGCCCCTGCCAAGCGTGTCTCATTGGGTCCTGCCCCGAGCAGGCACTGGTTCTATCAGACTAGTCTTCCTAGGAGACGATGCGGGTCTGAGGACCGTCGTTTTCAATAGGAGACTTCAGCTTAAGGGCACCGACCTAGCCACGCTGATTAGACCAGAGATCTCATTATTCATTATCTCAGTCTCGGAAAGAAAAGAGACTGATTCCCTTAGTAGACCTTTTTGGCAGCGTGGAAACGGGCAAAAGCTTACCGGGTTCTTCCATCGGCCTTGCACTCTCACCCCGCACTTTCACGAGGTGTGTGGATGCTGCTCTGGCTCCTCTGTGACTCCAGGGCATCCACATACTCAACTTTGTCAGGTGCCTTCCTGCATTCTGCGCCACTCCTGGCTCTTTTCTCTCGCCTTAGCTGTGCTCTTCCACACTAGGTAGGGATTGGTAAATCTGGCCGCGTGGGCATACTCGTTCCCAAAGCGTTTTCCGATGCAGCTCGAGTTCCTGAAGGGGAACATCTCCAGGTTACGAATGTAACCATGGTTCCCCGAGGGAACGAGACGCTGCGTCTCTGTGCCATACTTCCGGCATCCCTGTGAGCGCTTGCTTCATTCCTAGAAGCTGACGCCGGTTTTACCGCACGTGCTTTTATAGCTTCCTGGTCGCAACGTCACCCGCCCATGACGTCTCGCCCATCTATTGGACTGATTTCATATGTGATCTCGCTGGGGGAATTCCCAAAGCGTTTTCCGACACAGCGTCTTGTTCCCTCTGGGAACCATGGTTACATTCGTAACCTGGAGACATTTTCCCAGGAGGTCTCCCATCCAGGTACTGACCAGGCTCAACCCTGCTTAGCTTCAGTGGGCAACCAGTCTTGGGCTGCAGGGTGATATGGCTGTGGCACTAAATATGCACTATATATGCACATTGTTGTTACATTTATATATTCTGCATACCATGCAATTTAATTTAAACCTTTAATCGACTAATAGCCTTAATTATAAGTTTTTTTTCCAAGTGCACAACACTATAACACAAATTGTATTCAGTGAGTTTTTTAGCATTTGCACCATTCTAGCAAAGAGTTTCATTACACTAGCAAAGTCTGGGTAGTTGTCACTGATATACTCTAATAAATATGCAGTCTCTAATGAATTTAGAGAAGGAATAAAATGAAGGAAACAATTACGGCTTAACTTGGATCCAACAAAAGTGTGAGATGAATTGTTCCTAATTACTCTCAGTCATGATCATAAATGTGTTGATTGGCCTCATTGATGGCTCTAAAAGGGACAACTCTGCTCATTACATAAAACTCAGAGTAATGACACCTGGCTGGATTAACCGCTCTCGCTTAAGGGCTGTAGAGAATCAAAGCACTAATCCATTGCTCCCTGCATGGCCTCCCTCCTCCCTTCCCTTCATTCCCATACTAGCCGTGGACAGCAGTGCTAGGAGTTAAGTGACAAATATTTGTTCTGGGCATAGATACATGGAGTCCAGTAGTCTGGGGAGAGCACAGAAATCACCTCTCATCCAAGTCACATCCAAATGCGGTTCTGATAAATGACTGTCACTTGGAGACCGCTCAACTGGAAATGCACGGCCCTCGATGATTAACCAACAGATGCTAATCCAATGCAAATCATCACCCCTCTCCACAAGGGTAGAGGAGGAAAACATGAATCATTTGGGGACCAAGCCAAATAAAAACAGCCACGTGCCACACCAAGTCCTTGTGACTTAAAATAGCTAATGTAGCCTCCCACACTGAATAAAAGTAGATTTACTTTGAAATAATTTTCATTAAGAAAGTTCTAATCAATTTTGAAAACAAATTAACACACAAGTAACACACTGGATTAAATCTTAGTTTTATTTACAACTTTGAAAAATAATTTCTTACAGTGCATAAAAAAAGTATCATATA
Source organism: Sinocyclocheilus rhinocerous (assembly GCF_001515625.1). Taxonomy (NCBI): domain Eukaryota; kingdom Metazoa; phylum Chordata; class Actinopteri; order Cypriniformes; family Cyprinidae; genus Sinocyclocheilus; species Sinocyclocheilus rhinocerous. Next base: position 2,190,685 of record NW_015642811.1, read on the forward strand.
TATATATATATGATAAGATAATTTAATTAAAATATTTACAAAAACTGTAAATAATAGGCTTTATTTATATATATATATATATATAATTTGCATGTATGTATGTATGTATGTATGTGTATAATAATAATAATTATTATTATTATTATTATAATAATAAATACAAAATAAGTTTGTGTGTTTTTATTAATAAATAATAATAATAATAATAATAAAATGTCACTCTTCAGCTCTGTGCACATATAGACGGAATCTTCTTTGGGATTTGCATTTCACTACCAGTTTATTTTCTTCTGATTTCTTTTCTTTCTTTTTCTTTTCTAATTTGAAAGTGATGTGTACCACGAGAATGCCAAAGCAACTTATACAGATCCTCTCATTATTATGCATTGGAAATGTCTTTTACAGGGGCAACATATGAATTCAAAGTATTTTATCAAAGGCAGAATCTTGTTATTGCTGTATTGTACATGTATCATCTTGCCCCATATGGTAATGCTCTCTTCAAGCAATTCCTGTTTTCTCCATGAAAATACACTGAATGCGCTTTAACTCTTCCAGTTTTGAAAGCAGTAAGACAGTGTGACATTTTCTGTAGTCATCTTACATCACTTTTGCTCGAAAGACAATCCCAGTCTCTGATATTTAAACCTGTTCCCTCAATTCACTGAAGGCAATTTTGGGGCCGTCAGGATGAGTGATGCCAAATTGTGGTATTATTTTTATAAAGGAATAAAAATGCCATTTTCAGCATGTCGGAGATGAAAGTGATGACAGACAATTTGGACTGGCCCTGGATTTGATTTTGAGGTGATTGAAGTGACGTGTCAAATTTAAGTATCTTACAAGACCAGATTTTTTTTTTTGGACTGAACCAAAAGCAGCTGAATCCTTACTTGCCCTTCATGTTTGGCATCAAATTAAACAGCGGCTAGAAACTTTACTAAAGAGGTTTTCAACCAAGCTGGAACGAATTTCCCTGTGAATTACAATTAGGACACTGATCTAAAAAAATAAATAAAAAATCCTACATGCAGATTTATGTCATACAGTAGTTATGTGTCATTTTGCAGACTACAGTCCACCTGGAGCAACCTGGAGTTAAATGCCTTGTTCACTTTCATGTTATTTAAAAAGAAGCAATGAAATTTGAGGATTTTTGTATTGTCATTAAATATAGAAAAGTGTTCACTACAGTTAGACATTTTAATATTGTATATGAGACAGGGCTGTGTTCCATTTAGAATCAAATAGATAATTATTTTCCTGAATTTGACCGGAAGTGGTAAACTGGATGCAAAACAGTGATTTAAATTTGAATTTAAGAAATAATTAAAATAATAAAATGCAAAGAAATTAATTGTACTGTATGTTGTCAGGGATTCATCACAGTCACTGCAGTCACCAGCCCGGATAATCACCCGATCACAGTCACCTGAGTTCTGATCACCCGCACCTGCTGTCACCAATCAAGCCACACTACAAATACACACACATCACAGTCACTCACTGTCCGGTCTACCGTTCACTCCTATGGACTGCCCTGGACTCTCTATACGATATTCTCCTCGAAAGACTTACCTTCTGGTTCTCCCGCGATCCTCCAACGACTCCTTGGAATCTGTTCCACGATCTCAGAAATGTAATATTGTAATGCTTTATTTATATATATATATATATATATATATAATTTGCATGTATGTATGTATGTATGTATGTGTATAATAATAATAATTATTATTATTATTATTATAATAATAAATACAAAATAAGTTTGTGTGTTTTTATTAATAAATAATAATAATAATAATAATAAAATGTCACTCTTCAGCTCTGTGCACATATAGACGGAATCTTCTTTGGGATTTGCATTTCACTTAACACACAAGTAACACACTGGATTAAATCTTAGTTTTATTTACAACTTTGAAAAATAATTTCTTACAGTGCATAAAAAAAGTATCATATATATATATATATATGATAAGATAATTTAATTAAAATATTTACATAACAATTTATTAATCATTATATAATAATAACACAGGGGCAACATATGAATTCAAAGTATTTTATCAAAGGCAGAATCTTGTTATTGCTGTATTGTACATGTATCATCTTGCCCCATATGGTAATGCTCTCTTCAAGCAATTCCTGTTTTCTCCATGAAAATACACTGAATGCGCTTTAACTCTTCCAGTTTTGAAAGCAGTAAGACAGTGTGACATTTTCTGTAGTCATCTTACATCACTTTTGCTCGAAAGACAATCCCAGTCTCTGATATTTAAACTTGTTCCCTCAGCAGCATTAATGCGGCATTCACTGAAGGCAATTTTGGGGCCGTCAGGATGAGTGATGCCAAATTGTGGTATTATTTTTATAAAGGAATAAAAATGCCATTTTCAGCATGTCGGAGATGAAAGTGATGACAGACAATTTGGACTGGCCCTGGATTTGATTTTGAGGTGATTGAAGTGACGTGTCAAATTTAAGTATCTTACAAGACCAGATTTTTTTTTTTGGACTGAACCAAAAGCAGCTGAATCCTTACTTGCCCTTCATGTTTGGCATCAAATTAAACAGCGGCTAGAAACTTTACTAAAGAGGTTTTCAACCAAGCTGGAACGAATTTCCCTGTGAATTACAATTAGGACACTGATCTAAAAAAATAAATAAAAAATCCTACATGCAGATTTATGTCATACAGTAGTTATGTGTCATTTTGCAGACTACAGTCCACCTGGAGCAACCTGGAGTTAAATGCCTTGTTCACTTTCATGTTATTTAAAAAGAAGCAATGAAATTTGAGGATTTTTGTATTGTCATTAAATATAGAAAAGTGTTCACTACAGTTAGACATTTTAATATTGTATATGAGACAGGGCTGTGTTCCATTTAGAATCAAATAGATAATTATTTTCCTGAATTTGACCGGAAGTGGTAAACTGGATGCAAAACAGTGATTTAAATTTGAATTTAAGAAATAATTAAAATAATAAAATGCAAAGAAATTAATTGTACTGTATGTTGTCAGGGATTCATCACAGTCACTGCAGTCACCAGCCCGGATAATCACCCGATCACAGTCACCTGAGTTCTGATCACCCGCACCTGCTGTCACCAATCAAGCCACACTACAAATACACACACATCACAGTCACTCACTGTCCGGTCTACCGTTCACTCCTATGGACTGCCCTGGACTCTCTATACGATATTCTCCTCGAAAGACTTACCTTCTGGTTCTCCCGCGATCCTCCAACGACTCCTTGGAAGCTGTTCCACCATCCCCCACGAAACCGGCAGACACTCACCCTCCTCAGACCTCAGATAAGAACCGAATCATTCACTCTGTTGACACTCACCTGCCTTAACCTAACCCATTACACTCCTCCACATCCTGTTCCAATAAACCATCCTGTCTTTCGCTTACCCGTTGTGTCTGGCCTTGCTTTATGACATGTGTATTATTAGTTTAAAATAATACTATAAAATGTAATAATAGTTTGATAGCATACAACTAAAGTATATAAAAATACTATAAAAAACAAACTGGGCTCTTTTAGACACATTAGCTGACAGTAATAATCAATGTTTGAAATGCCATCCATCCATACAGTAAAAGAAAAAAAATTATCAAAGTTTTAAATAAAAGACTATATGAGTACGTTTTGCAAGAAAATACTATTTAGTCTTTTTACTTCAAAATTTCACATTTTATTCAAATATTTGTTACTTGCTGTTTCTTTGTAATTAATTGTGAAATTTACCAGCAATTTCTGCATGAAAGCTGTTTCCACAAGTGGATATCATTCAATATCTATGAATAAAACTGTGTGTATATATATATATATGAATAAAACAAATTCAAATCCACACTCATGAACTGAAAGCGAGCCAATTCCTAATTGTCCAAATAGATATAATCATTAGCCTTTTATACTAAATCTGACACATGCTGCCATTCTCGGCACTCTTTTTCGAATGAAGATTATTGAAACAATCATCTTGACCCTTGAAGATATCAACCACCTGGTATTCTTAGTAAGTGAGGGGAAGGAATCCAGCCTTGCAATGAAATGTTCAACAGCTCTTTCAAATCTCAAACCTCTATTAGCATGAGGAGCAGGTTGACATTGTCAACGAAGCACATAACCTCAGCATTTGACATGGCAGCCAGCCCACCTCATGTCTTTGTTATTTTGACTGTCGTATTTCTCACAATGGGAGTGAAGGATTGTGTTACACAAGAAATCACAGATGACATAGTTAAGAGAATAAATGCTTATGTGAAAAGAGGACACATGGGGGGGGCTTGTATCCCTATAGGACGGCTTTCATTAGTGTCTCTGCTTTGATGGATACAGCATAGTTAGGATGGCAGGTGCATCTCCACCCCTCCCCTGTCTGAGGTGATTTATCTGGCAATTTTGCACATCTGGAACAGTAACTCACAAGAGATATGAAAGTGCTAAATAAAGGGATAATAATGTAAGCACGCCTCAAAACAGCTTTTTAGGTAGATCAGCGAAAGAAAAATCGGAATAACCATACATTAAAACAATGAAGGCCGTTGCAGGCTTGTCATTAAATTACACAAAAGAGCCCCTAACGAACTACTCGATGAGCAATGAGTCTTGTTAACAAAAGGTGTAATTATGAAAGATTGTTCTAATGCCTGGCAGATGTATTGAGAACTAGTGAGAGATCACAGCAATGATTGATGGGAAGCAAATGGGTCAAATTTACCAGGTTTGCTCATGTGTATTCTATGCACAGTCTTGTTTTGTTGAGTCAAATCACACACACACCTACACGCATGTCTGGTCAGCTATCCTTGTGGGGACTCTCCATAGGCGTAATGGTTTTTCTGCTGTACAGACCATATATTCTATTGCCCTACACCTAAACCTAGCCCTCACAGGAAACTTTCAGCATTTTTAGATTTTCAAAAAACTTCATTCTGTATGATCTATAAGCTTTTGTACCCGTGGGGACCACAATTTAGGTCCCCACCGTGACACGAGTCCCCATGAGTCTGAGTGTCAAATATAAAATTGTATAAATAAAAATCTGAAATGCTATTAATAACAATTAACAAAATAAACAAATAATAAAGAGATACACAAACAAATGAATGAATGTTTTTTGCAATAAAAAAAATACATAAAAGTACATAATCAGATTGCACTACTATTTTAAATGGCCACCAATAAGTAACCCAATGATGTAATTACATCATCTACCAGAAGAGGCTAACTGTATCATGCTAAGTACTGTAGCCAAACCATGACCCTGGCTGGTAACCAAAAGGTTAAAGTGATTCAAGTACCTCATGACTGACTGACCCATGAACCACCTTCACTGTGTCCTTAAGAGAAACACTTAACCCCAGGGCTGTGGAATTAAGTGTCTTGCTTCAAGTACTTTGTCATTTTAAAAGAATCAGCTAAAATGCCTAATAAGTAATTAATTAGCCATCATTAAACATTCAGCCAGTGCTCCAAGTGGGCTGGTACTCAGAGTAGAGTAGAGCCTGTGGTTAGGATGACGACTGGCCAAACACTATTAGATTATATGTTACTTTATTTAAAAAGTAACGGTAGTGCACTTTTCAGCACAGTGATAGTCCGTTAACTAAGTGTTTAGTATGAGCAGGTGTGCTTATGCTATTGTAAACTAGCTATATTTTAAAATATGAAACATGTATATCATAAATGATTGTTAAATATAAGAAATATATATTTCCATATATGTGTGTATATACTGCATGAGTAAATTTATGTTTAATATATTGTACACATGCAGTGCCATATCTTATATATATATATTATAAAATGTATTACCGAAAATAAAATTACATATATTGTGATATATAAGTAAATATATTGTCACATATTTTTACTGCATGAGTAAATTTATGTTTAATATATTGTACACATGCAGTGCCATATCTTATATATATATATATTATAAAATGTATTACCGAAAATAAAATTACATATATTGTGATATATAAGTAAATATATTGTCACATATTTTTCAATATTTTAAAAGCGGCAATTACTTATGTATTATGCAATATATTTACACAATATATTATTCTGTATAATTTCTAATGACCGTTATGTCGTTTAATATATTGATCATTCATATATTAGGAATATATTCATATATTCTTTGCGTAAGGGGAGCTCGGTCCACAATGCGGCATCTTCTCTTTCTTTTACAGCAGATTTATTTTAGATTTAGAGGGTGCCAGTGTGTACTCAACTGTTAAACCTCTTTCTTTTAAGCATATTTTTTTTTACTTTTGAATGTAATGATATAATTTTTTATTTTTTCCCCTGGTACTGCTAAGCTGTGTTGGAAAGTGAAAGAGAATTTCATTGGCACTCTACAAAGACAGCCTGTGTGTGTCAGCATAAATTAGCACACAGGGCTGTAGTTAGCATTCTTGGCAGTGCCAAGCCAACATGCATATTCTCAAGGTAACATTGAATCGAGCTAGAGAAAATCTTTTCATTTTAATTCTTCTGTTCTCCTTTTTCTTTTAAAACATTTAAATATTTAACACTTTCAAAGTGACGTGTCCTACAGCATTTCACCATCTTGATATTTGTGCTAACGTCATAGAAATACTGATAATGCCCCATCCATTTAATATTTTCCATTTAATACATCTCTGACATACTGCTATTTGGAGGGATATGACCTCAATCTCCAGCCCATATGAAATGAAAAGCAGGTGAAATTATTGATTTATTTTTCACAAGACAGACTATGCTTTTTTTTAATGTGAGCAAGCAGAATTGGGCTGTCACTTCTGGTCATAAACACAGAGAATTTGCTGTAGGTTTATGAGGTTATATACGGAAAATGGATCTCACTCACTCCTTAACTTCAAATGAGGTCACAAGCTGTGCTGCGGTGCAAACCAGGGCAGGTGCCACCAGACCTGCTGGGCTCGTAGTGTCATGTGACCCAATTCATGCAACATATGTAATCATTACACTAAATTCTAAATAACGCCACACCATAATCATTTCAGAATAAGGCTACTAAATCAAATCTAATAGGTCTAGAGAACCCAACAAAAATTAATGGAGTCAAGCAATCCTAATGTATGCCGTGCTGAAATTACACTTAATAAACAGCATGCATGCAAGTCTGTCAAGACTCCAGAGCCCATATGCTGTCTGCAGCACCTGTACTGTGCTGCTGGGTGTGCATTAGGATGCAGGGTTGTCATTTTGGATTCCGAAGCATGAGCGAGCCACAGATGTTCGTTGTATGACGTGCGAACAGGAGAGACAGACATGACTGGGCAGGACAGACAAAACATCAACAGCATGTCAATCATTACACACTTCTTTAGCTTTACAGATCTGCACTCACAACCAACCAAGACTGAGGAATAGAATAAACAAAGAAATGACATGCAAATTAAGTCTATCAATCAATTTAAAATTAAATAAATAATAAATAAATACACTATTATTCAAAAGTTAGATTTTTTTTTTTTTTTAAGAAAGTTATATTTTTATTCAGCAAGGGTGCATTAATTTGATAAAGTTAAAGACATTTGGTTATAGACATTTATAATGTTATCATGGTTTACACAAAAAAATATTAAGAAGCACTACTGTTTTCAACAAGGATAACAATAAGAAATGTTGATCATCAAATCAGCATATTAGAATGATTTATGAAGTATCGTGTGACAGTGAAGACTGGAGTAATGGTTGCTGATTCAGCAATGTATTCATCACTGGAATAAATTGCACTTTAAAATATATTAAAATAGAAAACAGTTATCTTAAAGTCTAACAATATTTCACATAATCACTGTTTACTGTTTACAGTTATTTTCTTATTAAGTTATGATTAGCATATAAGAGACTTATTTAAAAAAAGTACAAGTTGGAAATTTAAAAAGTATAATTATTTGTACCAAATTAATACATTAAATTAACAGTGCTAATAAGATGTCAGTTATTTCCCAAAATTACTGTGGATCTAAATAGCATAGGTATGTTTACCATAGATAAACAAAAAGCCTGCGGGCTCTGCTGTTTATGTAACAAAATGTTGAATAAACCAAAACAACTTGGAGCCTAAGAGTACACAATAATTAGCAATTTTTTTTTTGCTTTGCTCAAAACTCTATAAAATGGCTTCCTGCTTTATTATCATTTAAAGGGAGGGGAACGCCATCCAAGGATCTGTGTTCTATTAACATAATGAGGACCCATTAGTCTGTAATTAGGACCTAAATGAAGAATAGGCAGGCCAGGCAATGCTTAATTTCCTTTGGACTGGAACAAGCCCCGGCTGAGCCTATGCCCCTAAATGATTAATTGGTAACTATCCATCAAGCTTTTTTGTGGGCTTTAGATAACCAACAATACGGTTTTCCTTGACCACCCCTGTGATTGAACAAGTGGGCAGAGGTAAGGGAAAGCTCAACAACCCTATCGATACAGCGTGAGAGCACATCACTTCCTTAATCATGTTGACCGGCAGGCCGAAATAGTTGATGTCGGCGGAAGCAGGAGGATTGAGGGCCGATTGATTATTCAGTCAATGCACTTTTCGATCAAAGTGTGAACCATGGGAGTAATTAGAGCAGGAACACGGGACGTCTGTGAGTGAAGTGGCATGAGTGGGGAAGCAGTAGAGAACAAGTTGTTATGAATTTAAGGAGAGAAGTGTTGATATTTACATCTCCAGAACAACTCCAGGGAGACTTGGCGTTGTTTCCCCCCCAAAAAAAATATTGAGAAACATTTACATGCACACTGATGTCTTAGTTGGCATATTCAATATCCCTTTCCCGAAATTAATATGAATCATCATAACCTATTGTGAATGAGGTGGCTGCTACTGAAATTTCAGAGCATGCAAATGAATTATTCAGAATCCTCTGCTTTAGATTTCACGATGGTGTCCTTAATGCTGCACAGCTGGTAAAATTACACATATGCGAAAGTTCAGTCTTCTCTCAACATCAGTATAGTGCATCACGGCACTCCCACCTGACTCGAAACAGCTGTGAGATTCACAAAGCCACTGGCATGAATTTCTATTTATATGTATATTTATTAATTTATATATATTTATTTTAATACATTTTAAAATGCAAAAATTGATAAGAATCCTTCAGAGAACTTTTTGAATAAAATCATTCCATTTTGTGCATTAGGAAGTGTGTATTGTTTTGTATTTGATGTATTTCCAATTTATTTATTGATATAATTGAGTACTTACTGTAGTCGCACTGACTCAAAAGACAAAATATTGAAAAAAAACTAAACAACGAATACTGAATGAAGCTGTAATATTTTATCTATCTTTTGATCCCTTCATAAGGTTTCTTTCAAAGTCCTCGAGCATGTTTTCTTATGCTTTCATGGTAGGCTGAGTTTTCAGGCATTGTTGAGCTGGTTTAAAAATTTTATAAAGGGAATATGAGAAAACAAAGAGAGTGGGGTTGAGACAGGATGCTTCTCACCCAGTCTAAGTTTAAAGTATATTTCTGTGGAAATGGCAGGAAATGAAGCAGAAATGAAGCCTGTCTTTTATGTCTCTTGTGTTGCTATCCACATCTCTAAAGTGCGTACACAAAGAGTCACTCCCCTGACACGAGAGTTAACACCATAGCTCTGGAGCTATGCGTGTCTTGGTGTAACTGCACCCAGGTGGATTGGAAATAAGCGCGTTCACTTCTGCCACTTTAAATTCTCTTTTGTATTGCCCTGCATTGCTGAAATATACATGGCTGACTAGTAAATGTGTGTGTGGCTGTCTCTGTGCATTGCTGTCACAACATGCCCCTTTCAGTGAGGTTTTCTCAAGGGATTTTGGTGAATTGGACCATCTAATACATACGTTAAAGCAAGTAATGTCTAAGTTGTCAGGCCTGAAGCATATATTTACATATCTTATGCATGCTATATTAAAACATCCACATACAAAGTTCTGGAAAATTACACACACAGGGCAGATAACATGTTATGGGATGTGGCCAATTGACATATTTTGACCCATCTGTGGCCCATGTCTTTAAAATATCCCAGAATAATCGGGCCCTATAATCTTTTTTTAAATTTTTTTTTTATTATTATTATTTATTTATTTATTTATGGTTAAAGTTAGTAATGGTTTTTGCTTTAATAATAAAAAATCATGTCTAATTAACTGAAATAATGTATACAATTTAGCAACAATTTATTAAAAGTTTAACATGAAATGTTAAATTAAATGTTTTATCCAAGAAATGTTTTCAAAAATGTTGTGTTGTCCATTTTAGTTTTTCTGTATTGATAATTAAATAAAAACGTACAATCAAAAAATAAACAAAGGCATAAAACATGAACAATGTAATTAACGATATATTTTTTTGGCAAACAAAAAATAAATAGACAACAGGGTCTATTTAAAAATTATGTTCCTTAGTTTTAATAAATGTATTATTGTTATTAATACTACTACTAATATACTACTACTTTGAGAAGTACATTCTACAGTACAGTAGTAATAAATTTGTCGCAATTTCTTCAAGTTATACAGTGTTGCTCATTCACGCAGAACATACAGACTGCACAGCCCTTCGTTTGATTTATTGATCCAAAACTGACCAAATTACATTAGAGTCACCATTATTCTGTAAATTCTATTTTTAAAGCTGACTTCAATTTAGTCACTTTTTCCGCATCATGGAAATCATAAATAGCTTCTAACATCAGCCATGTTTCACCACTGGGCCAATCCTAAAGAAATGGTAGTTCTCCTGCCAATATTGTTTATCAACTACATTTTTATGCCATCTTCAGGAAGGTGATCAAAGGATTGATTTTGGCTCAACCATGAAGTATTATCTCACAGCCACTTTTGAAAAATACAAAAGTCTGAATATGAAAAAAGAAAGAAATAAAAATAAAGAAGAGCCTTGGAAATCATTGGCATTATGCCTGTGAGCCTGTCACAATCCAATTATTCTGGTTGTAGCTCACCATTCCTCAAATCCCAACTCTCTCTGCTGCGGTTCATCTACAATGGCTAATCTAAGATGATGTTTTGTCTGTATATTTCCAATGTGACTTTCATTTAATTGGAACGCACATCAAAAAATTCAACAGTGGACCTAGTTACCGTGCTGCTGATGAGCTTTACTGCAAAGTAAAATGAAGCGCTCAGCTGGCATTACTGAATAATAAATATGCATGAAATTGCATTTAAGCTATCTACAACATGAACGCAAAGGGTGACAGAAGGTTATCGCAAATGACATTGACATGGGCAGTGTTCACATCTGCAATCATAATCAGCATCATGTATCTCCTGTCAATGCCTCATGTTTGTTGGTTGCATGTAACTTTATCCATCACAGAGACAATAAGTTCCTGCTCTTTCAAAGCCTGTGTTTAAGAGAGAAAGGTCAATATCACAGGGGTTGATAACAGATCCACACCTTAGTTTTACGAGAGACTGCTGCCTGTGCATTGATTGTGTAGCTTACAGTAATGTCAAGGTCATATTGGTCTAATGGTTACAAGTGCTCATATTCAAAATAGTTTGCCATGCCACAGAAAACGAAAAGCCGTGCAAGAATCAGAAACTGTTTTGCATTGCACATCAAGCTAGCTGGCTGCCTGGTAAGAGACTTCCAGACATTTCCCCCTCTTTCTCTTTCTCTACCTTTTTACTTCACTTGGAAATCATTTGAACCCTTTTAGCTATCAGTGGCAATCCATGTCAGGCAGCTCAGGCAGCAAGTTTGCACCCTTGGGGCCCAGAGAGATTGGCTTCTCTGGAGCCGAGCGATATGGACTACTGCCCAATTTTGTTGGCTAATTAGCTTTGCTGCGATTTCGCTGCCCCTACCTTATCGGCTCAGGAGCCACGTCTGTACTTCAGCTTGTGTAGTGTAACTGTGTGTAACTTGTGTAGTGTAACTGACTGGCTGCAGAATCAGAGGTTATTTTGGGGTTATTCAGTGCAAATGTGCATGCACACACACATAAAAACAAAATCCTTAAAATAGTGACTTATGATGACTGTCTGTCATAATCTCAATCTCTGTTTATTTAAAAAGCACACACACACACACACACACACACACACACACACACACACACACCAATACCAATAATAGTTGACCATGATTGTGCTGAACACTATTAACTAAAAAAAGCTAGAATAAGTACTACAGTACAGGACTAAAATATAACACAAACACATGTAATTGATGCTCAGAAAAGCTTCATTTAGACTCAAATTATAATAAGCCTTCTAAAGTTTTGTGATTATATTGTGATTGTTATCTGGCCTGCCGACTATTGCAAAAGCCCCTAATAAACTAGCAGAATAATTAAATAAAATGATTACTATAACAAAGCTGAACAATTACTTATTGCTTTAAAATGAAATGTTCATGAAGAAGTAGATTAACTAAAATGAACTGTAATAATAATAAATTCTAATTAATTCTAAAATGATTGTTGTTAGTAGTAGTAAGCTGCTATTATTAAAATTATTATTTTAAAATTTAGTAACTTGTTAAAAACAGATACAGTTATGTATCACTTGCAGAAATCAATTAATTAGAATTAATTAGAATAATGACCAGCAAAGGATGATTTTGTCCACATGTTGTAGTTACAGCATAAACCAGCAGGGGCTAGCTGGCTCATGCTAACTACCAAAACCTTGACCGGTTGAATACACAGACATTTTCCACAGCTAGAAAAGCACAACCAGACAAAATACATTTGTATCTTATCAAAACCACAGTGGGTACCAAAAGCAGATCTAAGGCCTACACTATAGCAATCAAAACTTCTTTACCATCAGACCAATATCTAAGCAGACACTATAAACAGCACAGCAGGCCTAGAACACACAGCAAAAGAGAGATATAATAAATAGTTACTCACCATACTTTCTCTGTAAAGCTGAGGAATGCATCACAGTTGGCAGTTGAATCTTCTTATTTCAAGGTAATTCCATTCAACTCAGAACATGCACGTCAGATAAAACTGCTTCCTGTATTAAAGGTAATGTGCAACAGTGGAAGTTTGTAAAATATGTAATTATTTGGTAACGCTTTAGATTACAACCCGCAATGCACTGCATAAGTAAACAGAATTTACAGCGTAACTTTTTTGTAATTACAGTGTACCTATTCAGTACCTCCGTGTAGGTATAAGGTAACAATACGCGAAGTTTGAGGAATAAAGGAGTAATAATCTGTAAAATTACAAATTATTTCTACTGTAAGTATTTTGAAACTAAGGGGTACCTATTCTAATATTACGGGGTATGTGTGACCTAACAATCTTATATTTGCAAGTGATTAAACAAAAACATACACTGTGTACTTTTTTATAGCCTACACATATAAAACACGCTGGTAATTGTTTCAATCCAAACGCTCGGTTGAGATATGTGTATCTTCTAATATGTGTAGAAGATACAAGAAAACTAATCGACACGAAGAGGAGAGAGATTTTTGAAACTGACTGGAATGTGTTCTTTTAAAACTGGAGGGTTTTGTCCGAGTATGTTCTCAC
>NW_015642811.1:2204422-2214725 GCF_001515625.1 Sinocyclocheilus rhinocerous
AAAATACCTATACACCTATAATTGTCACGAATCCGGTCCATGAACTTCCGTCTGCTTGCCACCAGAGGTCACCCTTCCACTACTATGGACTCTTGCACCACACCACTGTTGCACTTCACCTGGACTACAGTTCCCATCATCCATTGCACTGATTACACACACACACACAGTTGATTGCACACAGCACTGATTGCACATAGCTGTCATCAATCATACCTTCCCTATATAACACTCACTTTGATCCCCGTCAAGCTGCCGAGTATTGTATAGCATTTATCACTCTCTTAGCGATAGCTACTCTACGGAGCCGGTTTACTTTTCTTAGCCTTAGCTTAGTCTTGCCTTGTCTGTTTCCTCGTGTCCTTATCTTCGCCTGTGTATCTTGGATTCCCCCTCTCGTCTTGCCCTATTCTGATACCGTTTGCCCCTGCCTGGACCTTGCCTTGTACCTGGACTTCTCCCTCTAGTCTCGCCCTATTGATCCTGTTTGCCGATCGTAGACCCACGCTAGCCCTAGGATATATTCTTGTGTCTTGCCTTCTACATACCTGTTGCCATTATCTGACCCTTGCCTGTCTCTACCATGTCTATTAATAAAGCTTTGCACTTGGATCCGCACGTCTCACGTCTCGTCAGCCCCGTAACAATAATAAAATACCAATATAAAATTATAAAAATTATATATCATCTTTCTAAATCATTCCCAAACATAAGATTGTTGTTTAGGCCAAACATACCACGTAATATTAGAATAAGCACCTCTTAGTTTAAAAATACTTACAGTATAAATGATTTGTAATTTTACAGGTTGTTACCCCTTTATTCCCCAAACTTCGCATATTATTCCCTAATACCTACACAGAGGTACTAAATAGGTACACTATAATTACAAAAAATTTACAGTTCAGTTTACTTACGCAGTTCTTTGCAGGTTGCATATCTGGTTGTTACCCCCTCATTACCCAAACGTAACACATTGTTCCCTTATACCTACACGTATGCTCTTTATAGGTACACTATAATTACAGAAACGTACACCGTAAATTCAGTATACTTACATAGTTCTTACATAGTACATCGTTACCAATTATTTACATTTTGATATATGGTGTCTGAGTATTATGAGTCTTCTTATTTTCTTCTTAAATGTAAATAAAATAAAATAAAGTAAAACCGATACACAAATAACTATTTTGGGTGAACAGATCATGTGATTTGCAGGCACAGCCATCTTAGGCCACAGAACCAGAGGGCTGTTTCATAAAACAAGTTTACCAAATAAGCCAGGTTTATTTCAGTTAGTCTGACTTCTTGTCAGTTGATTTGGTTCAAAATAAGTCAGACTAACTGTGATAAACTTGGCTTATTTGGTAAACTAGTTTTATGAAACAGCCCCCAGGTCTGCCAATTCTGCACTGGAACTGTTGTGAGCAACTTTAAAGGTATTTGTATGTCAATATATCATTGGCATTGTTACTGATATGTAGGTTAATATAATGGGATTCATATTATTGTGTTGTTTACTGATTTTTCTGTGCTGTCAGCTTTGTTTACTTTGTTATGTTGTATTCTCCTGCGCCACTAGGTTAGTGCAGCTGGTTGTTATTCATAATTATTTTGCCAAAAATCCTCAAACAAGCATTTATCATTGATTTTAGGAGCACTAAATCTAGCAGGACAAGACTGTTGGTTTTGTTTTGTTACTGTATATGTCTCTTCTTCAGAAAAGAGTTGAAAAGCGTAACTGTCCTAAATATCTAAGATAGATATTATTGGAACTTAAGAGTGCTTAAGGGTGTAATTTTCCCTATTATCCCTCTCTTCTTCACTTCCTCTCACAAAATCAGCCAAGGCACACAATAGTTTTTCAACGCTTTCTGAGATTGCACAATTTACCATTTAACTCAGGAGATTCTGGCAGGTTTTTGAAATGTGCTCTTGTTTATGTGCCTGTTGCAGCCAATTATTATTTTCAGAACCAGTCATTTCACACCTAGTTATCATTTTATTATGAAATAAATATTTATATGGATATAACAAGCTCGTTTGGGAAGTTTCCAGCGAGTTTCAATCAATATGTCTGTCCAATTTGTCTATTCAGGCAAAATCCATTACTTTTAGTCATGTGATTGGAAAAGCAGATATGGTTTTCAGGAGAAAATTACAGACTGAAATGAACAAGACATTTTTTTTTTTTGTTAGTTTTTTTGCTTTCTTTTGGTCAAAGAGTCTCTCCATTCAATTCCACACAGAGATTCGCTTCACGCATTAATTATTTGCCACACTTACGTGAGCTGCAAGTGTAAACAAGATATAATTTCTTGAAACGTTATAATTAATTAAGTTCATTATTCATCTATATTCTTCTATCATTTTTCACTCCATCCTTCATCTCAACAAGATGTTCATGTTCTCTTTGCTGAGCTCCATACATGCAAACAGATAAGCTTGTCCTCTTTTGTTACTTTTTGAAAAAAAAAAAAATATCAGAATGATTTGCTGCTGGACTCAGGCATTCTGCATGAATGCTTTTCCTGTCTCAAGGAAAGACCTGAGACCAAGGTGTCGGCTGATATGTGTCCATTTTAGCAGCGGAAAGGGGAAAGGTGCTGTTATTCTATGAGAAACCCCTGTCTGCTTATTGAGGTCTCCAACTATTAACCCAGCAGAGCTAAAAGCTGGACATCACACAGACAGCATTCACTGAGGTGGATGACAGAGTGCCCCCTGGTTGCCAGGGTACTGATTGTGCTTTTACCAGTGTGCTTTGAACTGGAGTGAGTGAGGGAGAGAGAGTAAGCAAACAGAATTCACACAGGTTCACGACTCGATGGGCAGCAAGAGTTGCAGTGGATGAAAGTAACTCTGTGTAGACACCTTGAAACATTGATGGAGTCCAGTGTTAGGGAATGCTAATTTTAATAGGAAAACATTATTGCATGACTTGCATTGTTAATTCTTACACAGTTCGTTGTTTTTGTCTCTTGAAGAAAATATTTCATACATTTATGTTGTAGCTCAGTCTGTGCATTAGCGGTGGTTACATCTGTCTTTAAAAGTGAGTTCAAAACATTGAGCAGGAAACAACCAACAAGGCTGTCTTTAAGTGAGTCAGTAAATCATTCACGAAACAGAGTCATTCAAAGATGCTGATTACTTCAGGAACAAAGTGAGTCACTAAAATATTAATTCAACCGATTGGTTAAAAAATGTAGGAATGAAACACCACTACAGTGTTTTGACATTTCAGCATTTCAACAGTGGCTTGGATCTGTTTTTGTTGATTGTTTACAGGTTGAAATGTGTGATTACTACAGTTATTATTTATTTTAATAATAAGGAATTCAGCAATTAACAGTAAAAGGTCACTTTCTCACGTTAATGAAGTAATTTCCCACATTTTATGTTGTTTTTCTTTTTCTTCAACATCATGGATTTATTTAATACATTTGTTTGTTTGTTTATTCACTTATATCTCAAGCAGCCCTTAATCAACCAAGCACTGAAGCTTTTTAAAAAAGCTGATGTTTCTGGATAATATCTGTCTTTCTTATTTCATGCTTTCTTGCTGTGATAATTAGTCAAACCAAGCTGCTTTTTAATTAATTGATTAAGATTGATTAAGGTGTCTTAAAGATTTGTTTAAGAAGTTTATAGTCAACTATTATCTGTTAGAGTGTGCCATATTGTCAGGAAGGATTACGTATTCAGGACTTGAATTGAGATTGTCATGTGATATTGTAAGATTGGATGACTTTTTTGGTAAATCAATTCCATTGAAGAAGATATCCTGAAAAAGACAGTCAATACCTCTAACTACAGTAGATGGAACATTTTCCAATGTATACTGTGGTTCATACACAGCATAGTCGATAAATGAAGCCTCTTCTGGTTGGTTGAACATGCAAACTCTCAGTTTATGGAGATGCCTGAGTGGATTTGGGTATAAAATATACATAAAGACATAAGGATACCCAGGTGAAAAAGACGTAGTATTAAATGTATTAAAAATATACTTGAAATTCAAGTAGTATGTTTATAATACATTTGTATTCCCAACATGCTTATTTGAAGTGCAATAAAAATATATTGAATTGCATTTTAATATATTTCTCGATGTATCTATTAGATATAATAATAGTCTATATGTAGTCTGTAGTAGAGTCTTATAGTAAACTGTGAGTTTACATTTGATATTTGTAATTGAATAATGAATGCATGTTTAAATAAAATACTGTTTATCTGTCTTTTTGAACTTTGCAGGGCAACAGGGGACAAACATTACATGCTTCATTTTGTGAGCATTCACCATGCACCTTTCTAGATAATTTTACAACAGTCTTTTGTTGTTGTTTGTTGTTGAGAGCTGGAAGTCATGCATCTATCAGTGGGAAGAGAGAATTATGCTCTCCAAGTCATGGTGAGATATTTGAAGGTATAAGCGAACACTTTTAACCTCTCACTGCTGTATAATGTTAATCTTGCCGAGCAGCCTTTAAAGTGATGGTTGCTGCATCGACTTGAGACATGGAGTTGAGAATTCCACTTCCTCTCCAGGTCAATCTGCAAGCAATGCAGTAGACGGCAACAATATTTCTGGAATCGATTTAACAGCCTTTTTTCTATGCATCTGGTGAACCTTTGGAAATTGAATACATTATCTTTAAATTCACATGCATTGTAGGTTAGTATTTTTGAGACGCTACTGAAATTTGTCATTTAGTTTAATTGTATTTGCATAACTGGAATACCTGAATAATATTTTGGAATAATATGTGGATCTGTTTTTTATTTTTTATTTTGTTGTGCGTAGTTGTATGAATTGATTTACAATATATAAAGGCATTTCATTTTAAGTACACCAACGCATTTATATTCTAACTGGTTCACAATGGCATCATGGGATATTGTTCAGTATCCTCTTTCTGGCTGGGCTAAACACAGACATATCTCTGTTGTATAAAGCATTATAAAAGTAAAGGTGGTTTGACTTGAAGTATCATAAAATACGACATATGATCTCTTTGGCTGACATGTATTATTAATGCTATTTTCATTTTAGTTTATCTGATGTGAAATCATTACAGAATATCTGAGAATTTCACCACCCCCTGCTGTCTCACCTGAATTAGAGGTCAGAGCACAAGCTCAGATCTTAAGGATCAGAATATGCGGTTATGCTGCATTGTTATACTAGAAATAGATTTATTCATGTTTATGCTGTTTTAATGGCAAAATATCAGCTTTCATGTCTGCATGACAAGCAAGTGTGGCATTCATTCATGATGAAAGTCTTACTTCTAAAATAAGCTCAAGAGGGAATTCATAATGTTGAGTACAGAATTAATGTGCACCACTTGAGACTAGAGATTTGGAAGTCAAATTCTGAATCATGGTCCAGTAACTCACCATTAGTTTGAAATCACTTTTATAGAGGGATGCCTCACCCCTGGGAATGAATGAGGATCGGACTCATCTGCCTTTGTCAGCCAATCTGATGGCAAAAAGAGATGTTGATCATGCCACCAGAGAACTTGATCAGCCGGAGGTAAGACGTTCTTGTCGCGGGAGTTTAGTGTGACAGAAACCTACAGCTTTTTAATGCCAGAATGTGGTAATTGCGAGTTAGAAAGCCTCTGATGATGCATTTGGATCTCTTGCCCAGGCTGTCCAAATAAAACTTTCAACACCACATCAGAGGATTGCCCCGTGCTTGCATCAACACGCTCGCAGCCTCCAAAGTTCTGTTACCTATGCGGGGTGTTGGCGGCATGGTGCTTTCGGGCTGATTCCCTCTCATTACGACTATATGAGGTGAATTGAATCAACACAAACCTAATTTGTTCCATATGGCTTTGATGAGCATTTATTGCTGGTTTGCTGCACATTCGCACTTCTCTCTTGACTTGGTAAATGATAAAACATTGTTGGCTAACACACTGAAGTGCACTAAGGAGCCTGAAAGTTAGTGAGCTTTTTAAAAGCCAACACTCTCTTGTCCTGTTCTGGGTGATGCTTGTGGATATCTATCTCGTGAAATACTAGTGGTTTTCTTTGTTTGTTTTATTACTAGAAATAAATATAAATATATATATATATATATATACACTGTATGTGTGTGTGTGTATATATATATATATATATATATATATATATGAACAGATTTGGAGAAACGTACGACAGGGGATGAATGACAGGGGAAGCATTATTATAAGTTATTGTTAGAAGTGATGGTTTAAAGTTACAATGCGTTGATGATGGATTTGTTTCTTACTAATGTGCAGATTTTCATTTCACAAGACATTATTTGATGGACTGGATTCATGTGGATTATTGTGATGTTTTAATCAGCTATCTGGACTCTCATTCTGACGGCACCCATTCACTGCAGAGGATCCATCCATGAGCAAGTGATGTAATGCTAAATTTTTTCAAATCTAAAGAAACAAACTCCTCTATATCTTGGATGGCCTGAAGTGGAGTACAATAAAAAAAAAAATATATTTTTTGGGTAAACTATTAAAGTCAACCAGATAATGTACATTGTTACTTTTTCCTACAGTTCTGTTTTGTTTTATAAATACAGACATATTGTACAATGTTTTTTTTTTTGGAGTAAATGTATAAATGCAGCAATACAAATAAATCATTTTAAAATGACCATTAAACAAAGTAAATCAATCAATCAATAGCCAACCCTGTGTTCAACCAATCCTGAATAATACTCAATGATATCCCATGATGCCACCATCTGAACCAGGTGTCAGCTGAAATATAAAAACTTTGGATTGCTTGAGATGAAAGACATCTCATATTTTTGGTCTGTGACTCTTCTTACACACATGCAATATGACAGCATGGGCAGCCATAGCTAATAAATGCCATGCTAAAACTAAATATTAATTTTGTTGAATTAAAATCTGAGCAGCAGCCCCTGTAAAAGTGAATTAATAGCACCGACTGCCACTGTTATTCAGCGTACTCTTATAATTATTGCTATCACTCTTTATGATATGATTATTCTAGACCCTCTTTTTTTTCTGGTTTATTTCCATGGAGTAATTTTCGCCGAATGATTTATGGCCAAGTTGAACATTAGTGACAAGGCTCCCAGAAGTAAGACAGCGGATGCAATCCCCAATCCTCTCATGCCTGCTCATTTCCAGTATCTGCCTACTGCCGGGTCTTGTGTAACTGGTTATGGCCTTCAACGACCCTGAGTTCAATTAGCAGAAAGAGTTATTTAATTAGCTTAAATAGCTCAAAGCATTGTGCACTTGTGATCAAGATATAAAACAGTATAGAGAATAATTTATATTATACAAATATGAATGTTGCAAATTGAATTGAATTTGAATGGTTGAATTGTTGCAAATTCTTTACATAGAAACACTGTGGGATGTACGTTTGGTTCATGAGCCAATTTTTTTTTTTTTTTACTTTAATACTAGTAGTCCGTGGTCTTTATAATCTTTTGATAAAAACATTGATGTAACATGGGAAACAAAGAATGGCAGGAAGAGAAATGGATCTAACTGCAGGAAGTTGAATGAGAAGAGCAAAATTACAACCAGGAACACGAAACACATGGAGCTGGAATATGTACAACTAACAACTGACCATGAAACAGGAAAACCAGGGCTTACATACGCAATGGATAACAAAGAAACAAGGGACACCTAATCAGAAAAGAAACCACAAAATGACTACCTGGCACAGGAAACCCAGGAGACAAGAATACAATATAAGAGTTCAAATGTAAGGTAAAATAGTGTGAAAGTTGAAGTTGAAAGTATTTTAAATATGAGAAAAAAAAATAAACGGAGTGTCTGTCTTGTTGGCAAAGGCAATTTACACTAATACACCAACCAACGTGTGGTTGGGATAGACAACATTATAAAGGATGCATGTCTAACAGCTCCAGTAGCATAGATAGTAAAACAAAAAGTAACTTTGACATCTACCCGAGTTCGAATCTGCCGAACTCATTCTTCTCTTTTCACATCACACCGGAAAGGCATTTATTTTCAATCAAAATTAAAGGAAATAGTCGAAAAGTGGAAAATAAAGTGCCTCACGGGTGTTTATCGAGTAGGGTTGGGAAGGGCTTTTTTGTCCCAAGGCAGCATCCATTTAATAAATTTTAATACAAATTATCATTTACACTATTACTGCATACCGTTTTATAATGTACTGCAATACGGAGGTGCAGATATCTCACTATTTGCGCTAAGTACTATAGATAGCATCTAACTATTTACACTTATTGCAAAGTACTGCTATTTTTACAGAGTATTAAATAGAATTTGTCGCAAAGAAAATACTGCTATTTTCCACTTAGTGTAAACCGCATCTAATCGCTTACGGCAAATAGCTGCCGCCAAACATAAAACTGCAAGATATCAACAGTTTTGTATGCATGGATCAACAAAGAAATATGTACCGAGACTTGATTCAGTCAAATATTGAGAATGTCCTTGCTTGAACCAGTAACACCAATAAACTTGTGAACATCTTTGTGAGGCAATACGTGGTCAGGTAGGGGAAATTACCAACAACGGATACAAATCGACTACGCCACCCGGAATATACCAGGACATAACCCTATACAAGGGCACACAGGTTTGTTACCAAAGGCAGGGTGAGCATGGAGTCATAGGCAAAGTATAAAAATTAAGCCATTTATTTATACTAGTAGTCCGTGGTCTTTATAATCTTTTGATAAAAACATTGATGTAACATGGGAAACAAAGAATGGCAGGAAGAGAAATGGATCTAACTGCAGGAAGTTGAATGAGAAGAGCAAAATTACAACCAGGAACACGAAACACATGGAGCTGGAATATGTACAACTAACAACTGACCATGAAACAGGAAAACCAGGGCTTACATACGCAATGGATAACAAAGAAACAAGGGACACCTAATCAGAAAAGAAACCACAAAATGACTACCTGGCACAGGAAACCCAGGAGACAAGAATACAATATAAGAGTTCAAATGTAAGGTAAAATAGTGTGAAAGTTGAAGTTGAAAGTATTTTAAATATGAGAAAAAAAAATAAACGGAGTGTCTGTCTTGTTGGCAAAGGCAATTTACACTAATACACCAACCAACGTGTGGTTGGGATAGACAACATTATAAAGGATGCATGTCTAACAGCTCCAGTAGCATAGATAGTAAAACAAAAAGTAACTTTGACATCTACCCGAGTTCGAATCTGCCGAACTCATTCTTCTCTTTTCACATCACACCGGAAAGGCATTTATTTTCAATCAAAATTAAAGGAAATAGTCGAAAAGTGGAAAATAAAGTGCCTCACGGGTGTTTATCGAGTAGGGTTGGGAAGGGCTTTTTTGTCCCAAGGCAGCATCCATTTAATAAATTTTAATACAAATTATCATTTACACTATTACTGCATACCGTTTTATAATGTACTGCAATACGGAGGTGCAGATATCTCACTATTTGCGCTAAGTACTATAGATAGCATCTAACTATTTACACTTATTGCAAAGTACTGCTATTTTTACAGAGTATTAAATAGAATTTGTCGCAAAGAAAATACTGCTATTTTCCACTTAGTGTAAACCGCATCTAATCGCTTACGGCAAATAGCTGCCGCCAAACATAAAACTGCAAGATATCAACAGTTTTGTATGCATGGATCAACAAAGAAATATGTACCGAGACTTGATTCAGTCAAATATTGAGAATGTCCTTGCTTGAACCAGTAACACCAATAAACTTGTGAACATCTTTGTGAGGCAATACGTGGTCAGGTAGGGGAAATTACCAACAACGGATACAAATCGACTACGCCACCCGGAATATACCAGGACATAACCCTATACAAGGGCACACAGGTTTGTTACCAAAGGCAGGGTGAGCATGGAGTCATAGGCAAAGTATAAAAATTAAGCCATTTATTTATACACAAATGAAACCGTTTAACATTGGTTTTTATACACAATCTTAATCAATTCAGATACACAAATCTACCAGTTACAGAAATTACCAATAGGAGAGAAATGGCCAGCGGGGGCCTTTTGGATTTTCACCTCACAGTTGTGAAAGCAATACAATTGGTTAAGCACCGCACTCAATGTGGACACGCTAAAAGACTGCAACCCCCACTTTAAGTTTCTACTCCTAAATGACATGGTTAACCAGTACAAACTTCAAAACACATTCAAAAATACAAAACTCACTTTCATACCACAACGGAACAATCTACTCCAAAAAGGAGTCCACATACAGATTCGACAACTACTTGAACAAAAAAACTAATAAATTAAAATGA
>NW_015642811.1:2215191-2215616 GCF_001515625.1 Sinocyclocheilus rhinocerous
AAAAAAAAAAAAAAAAAAAAAAAAGTCGTCTGCACCAACGGGAGGAACATAATGGCCGACCAAGGCCAAATATCTTACTCATCTCCCTGCTAACACACGTTCCTGAATGGCTGCTCATGGATGAATAAAAGAAAACCCATACAAACCAAGTTAACCAAAATAAGACCAAGATAGACAAAGTTAAAACGGTCACCCAACAAACAAAACAGCAGTGCAGTCACATCTGATGTACATTCGTCTCCAACCAAGTTACTGGAAACCCCTGGATGTGCAGTTACACCTGCTGAACATAAAAACAGATTATCTACAATATTACACTCATTAAAACACATGACAAGCTCCCATCATACATACCGAGAGAGATTTACCATGTAGCAAAATGCATGGTAGCTCATCACGCAAGACCACGGCCACTAGCATGCTGA
>NW_015642811.1:2215806-2227908 GCF_001515625.1 Sinocyclocheilus rhinocerous
TGAATGGCTGCTCATGGATGAATAAAAGAAAACCCATACAAACCAAGTTAACCAAAATAAGACCAAGATAGACAAAGTTAAAACGGTCACCCAACAAACAAAACAGCAGTGCAGTCACATCTGATGTACATTCGTCTCCAACCAAGTTACTGGAAACCCCTGGATGTGCAGTTACACCTGCTGAACATAAAAACAGATTATCTACAATATTACACTCATTAAAACACATGACAAGCCCCCATCATACATACCGAGAGAGATTTACCATGTAGCAAAGTGCATGGTAGCCCATCACGCAAGACCACGGCCACTAGCATGCTGATGACCAAAAGAAAAACGACAAATAAAGCCTCTCCTTACATAAACAAAACAATCCTTTTTATAACTGGGAGACTAACCTGAAAAAGGCTTAACTGCTAAAACACAACAGGAGGATGCACCAAGCCCCATCCCTTGTTCATAATGACGTCCTTCCACAAAGGTCTAGTACCAAGGATGATGCATCCCCAAGTAATCAAACCCTTCCTTTTTTATATTATCAAATGCCAACACTGATAGGTTCATAGGATTTAAACCATGTTAACCAATCAAAAAGGAGTAGGGACACTGATAGGTTCACAGGCTGGCATGACATCAGCCAATCATACCTGGGCTATACCTTGCCCTGCTACATTTGCATGTCACGTAATTAGCTCAATTAATTATGAGTTTAATCAGCTATGTCTACAATATAAACAATTTAGCAGTTTCAATCCGCACAGATAATGAAGCGAATGAACAGTGAATCTGTAGTAGGTTGCTTGTAACTCACGTTGTGAATTTGCCCATAAAAAAAAACAAAAAAACAATGCAATATTCTAAATAGTCTCTAAAGCACTTTGCTATACATGACCTCAACACTTCAGTATACAGGACCTCTGGTGTGTTTTATATTGATTACCATTTTATGTTTGATACATTTAAAAAAAAAATGGGTTTGGTCTGTTGCAGTTTGCCATTTTTGTCATCTAACCTAAAAATGTAGCTATAAATTGCTTGATTGCTTGTTTAAATTCAGTCAGATTTGCTGAATATAAAATTGCATGTTTTTTTTAAACAGTGGCTAAGTATATCTTGCCAGTATTTTATGTTGCTTTATAAAAGCTTTGATTGTGAAAGGTTGTTGATAAATACATTTAGAGAACTTTTTTTTTTTTGCTGCATTCAAGCTCAACACAAACTCTCCTAGCGTGAATGTACCCTAAGCTTTTAATATGGATGGTACAATAAATATGCTCTGCTTGCACATGCCTTGCAAAAACCAAGATTTTAAAATTAGTAGCTAATTTGCGACCCAAATAGAGGGAGGCCAGCAGGGCACGTTAACACAGAAGTGGTCACAGTAGTGACCACCCCAAGAGCCCACCGTTCTTGTCAAACCACCGCTGACGATTAAAGAACACAAGCAAATAATTCAATATATTATCAAATGCCAACACTGATAGGTTCATAGGATTTAAACCATGTTAACCAATCAAAAAGGAGTAGGGACACTGATAGGTTCACAGGCTGGCATGACATCAGCCAATCATACCTGGGCTATACCTTGCCCTGCTACATTTGCATGTCACGTAATTAGCTCAATTAATTATGAGTTTAATCAGCTATGTCTACAATATAAACAATTTAGCAGTTTCAATCCGCACAGATAATGAAGCGAATGAACAGTGAATCTGTAGTAGGTTGCTTGTAACTCACGTTGTGAATTTGCCCATAAAAAAAAACAAAAAAACAATGCAATATTCTAAATAGTCTCTAAAGCACTTTGCTATACATGACCTCAACACTTCAGTATACAGGACCTCTGGTGTGTTTTATATTGATTACCATTTTATGTTTGATACATTTAAAAAAAAAATGGGTTTGGTCTGTTGCAGTTTGCCATTTTTGTCATCTAACCTAAAAATGTAGCTATAAATTGCTTGATTGCTTGTTTAAATTCAGTCAGATTTGCTGAATATAAAATTGCATGTTTTTTTTAAACAGTGGCTAAGTATATCTTGCCAGTATTTTATGTTGCTTTATAAAAGCTTTGATTGTGAAAGGTTGTTGATAAATACATTTAGAGAACTTTTTTTTTTTTGCTGCATTCAAGCTCAACACAAACTCTCCTAGCGTGAATGTACCCTAAGCTTTTAATATGGATGGTACAATAAATATGCTCTGCTTGCACATGCCTTGCAAAAACCAAGATTTTAAAATTAGTAGCTAATTTGCGACCCAAATAGAGGGAGGCCAGCAGGGCACGTTAACACAGAAGTGGTCACAGTAGTGACCACCCCAAGAGCCCACCGTTCTTGTCAAACCACCGCTGACGATTAAAGAACACAAGCAAATAATTCAATAACAGAAAGTGTTACCATCCATAGATCTGCAGGCTCTAGAATGAAGATTTGCGGTATATTTGTATGCAAGGTCCAGCCTCACTTAGCCAAACAGAAGTGCAGATAAAGCCTAATGCAAGCGTCTAATTCTGCAGGTTTGAATTCATCCCAGACATCAGTCCTTTCTCCACACTGGGATGGCGGTAAGCCCAGATGCTTTGTGCACTTCAAAGACGCTAAGACCTGGCTTTCTGTCTGTGCGTAAAACAAAGGAGCTTTACTACCTCTGCCTTTAAGCTTTTGAGGGCCACGAAAAAAAAAACTCAATATCACCTCTAAGAAAAGATTCAGGAATAACACATTAAACAACAAAGACAAAAAAGACTCCCAAAAGTGTTTCAAACTTCATTCACCGCTCTTCTTAAAGTTCTTGAAAAGGCTGTTGAATAGCTATGGAACAAGCGTGAAGTTGATCAAGAGAGAGTTGAGGTGGGAAACGGATGAGGCCTGTCTTATCATCTGCCAGAGTGGCTTAGATTAGCGGGGAGCAGGACATAGAATGAGGAGTGGGAGAAGAAGAAGAAGAAAAAAATATACAAAAACTGCTGGGCTGTATTAAAACAGACAGTTGCATTAGCCTGCTAATAAGATGAGACAGCGCAATACTGCAGCGGGGAAAAAGGTAGAAATCCCTTTTGTGCTTTCTTGGACTCTATCTTTTCTTATTTGCAGAAATAAGAAGCGCAGACTTTTCGTCTGAATTCTCTCGCCGGTATCTAATAGCAGGTTACTGATAACAGGGAGTTGAAGGAGAGCAGACTTGTCATAAGTTTAACTAGCAGGATATTAATTATAGCTTTTTTGCATCAGCTGCAGCCAGGGCTAATAATCTGGCCCTGAACTTTTGACTATTCCCACCAGACTTCTACGTTATCAGCACTGTGTCGAACCGCCCACGGCAGTCCTGTCGGCAAACGACCGCTGAATGTGTTCTGTCCGAGTGGGGTTTATGATTTATGAGGCTTGTATGGGCTAATCACCGCAGGAGATGTAGAGGAGCATCAGCTTGAGAAACTCCTACACACTTGCGTTCGGCTCCACTGACTGCAGGATGTTGTGGTTCACAGGAAGCATGTCAAATTCCTTTCATCACAATTGTCCTTTTCTCTCTCTATTTCGTTCTAACTTTCACTCTCTAGAAATAACCCACCCTACTGATGGCGCTAAGACTTGTTTATGATTTTTTCACAGTTAGTTTTATTTTGAACACATTGGTCTTTCTAGTGAATTGTGGAATTGGTGGGCCAAAGGGCCATTTTTGTAAGCAACATATTTAATTGTAATAGTACTGAACATGTTTTGCTAGTGCCTTGTTGTATGTTTTTGTGAAGGACTCTTGTGAGAATAATCCAAAAATGAAACGTCTGTTGTATTTACTCCCGCTCATGTAATTCCATAAGAAATAGGAAATAGGAAGAAATAGGGCATTTTAAAGGACTTAGCATTGTATGGACAAAAAAGGTCAAACATTTTTCAATCATACAGGTTTGGAACAACTTGAAGGTGAGGAAATGATGACAGAATGTTCATTTATGATTCAAGATTTTTATTTGTCACATACATGGTTATATAGAGAATATATGACCAGCAGTGAAATGTAAGGCTGAACTTTCCCTTTAAAAGACTGAAAAGATAGTTTGACTATCAATAGATGTTTGTTGTTGGGACTCTGCATATACTTGTGTAAATGATGTAATTTTCTTGCAACTTTAGTAATTAGTCACATGCCACTTATGGCTTGGGTGATTGGCTCCAAACAAGCAACTGCAACTGAAATGAATGGGAATGCTAAGCTTTTCTAGGCATTATAGGTACTCACATATTAAAGTAACCATAGCAGTTGCATGGAATCTGTGCTTGAAGTTCCAAATTAGTACTCTGTCTCCAAAGGAATCAAATAATGATATTAGTTTAGCTAATATGAGCTCAAATAAGGACTCAGGTAGTTGAAGACCAGGTGCAATTTCAAGGCAACAGTAAAAATATATTTTTTTAATAATTACAAAATTGTCCATATTACCTGATCTAAATACCATTGACCCATTATTTGAATTTCTGGAACACCGAGCGCAAGGAAGATAATTGCTTATTTCCTCTCTCTGAAAAATGGGACCTTTTTAATTTTGAGAGCAGCCAGAAATGAGTGGTCATGCTCCTTTTCAAATGTAATGAATGTACATTCACATTTATTTGTATCTATATCTATGGCTTTATCAATGGAGACTGGTGCTTTTCAAAAGTGAAAAAGCACAGGTGTCAGTTATCAATGGCAAAATGTACTTAGATATACTTATTTATTTAGGGTATTTTTATGTTGCTTCTCAGTCTACTACTAGCCAAATAAATTATTTGCAATAGACTCGTATTGACAAAAGTATGAATACTAAAGTAAATGTTACGCCAGACAACTAACTGTATCTCTATCTCTGAGTGCTTTTAATTTCAAACGCTGTCAGTCATGTACGTTCAATTATTGGCCATGAAATGACTCCCATTTGAGAGCCTGACCAATCATCATATAGAAAAGCTGCGCTTCCAGACAGTACATAAATGTATGAATGAAGATAATCTGTCAGATTAATTTTTCTTTTTCCAATGAAAATAACACTCCTGACACTCACACAAAATCCAAGTAGAGCACACTTTTCTCTAAAATATAAAAATGTAAAAAGTAAAATATCGAAATGTGAATGATAAAAAAGAATAGTTTTAATTTTGAACACTATAATATATTGCTTTATATTCTGCAATCTAAAAAAAAAAAAACTAAATTTATATTTTAAAAATTCTTTAGTCTATATAATAGTCTATATATATTTGAAATCACTCGTACATTTTAATATTTTAGAGAAACGAGTGATCTGCTGGGAGTCTATGTGAGCATCATGCATTAGAAAAAGGAAAATTTAACTGTGTATATTTGTGTCACTTGTTCTGATATATATAATTCAATGAAATGTAAACATTTTTCAAATGGTTTTCATAGATGTTCATTTAATATGTACAAATACATTTTTTAACATACAGATCACAAGTCACTGCCACTTTTTGATTAGATTTTTGAGGAAGCTATGCTTCTCGTGTATTGTATTAAAGAAATCATCACTGAAAATATATATATTTGTGAATACTGCATGTAGTTTTTTATTAGAGTTATTTTCTCTAGTTCGTATATGTTTGATGTGTGTTTACACTCAGGTGAAGCACCATAATGTTCAGGTTGCAGAAAGAAATGAGCCTGATTTCATGAATCACATGGGGCGAACACATATTGCAGTAGAAGTGTTCGTAAGCTTTCGGCAAGTAGAGAAAGCCAGAACCGAAGAGATCTGAACCTTCAATTGCTTCCCTCCTCAGGGGCTGCATGGGGATGGGGAAACAGGGGGATGAGAAGAGAGAAAAAAGAGAGACACAGAAGCAGTTTTATAATGATAAAGGGGAAAAGAAAGTAACTCTCCACAGACAGATTGCACAGGCTGCATTCGTACCCCTGCCGCGTGTGCTGCTCTGGCTGTGTGAGAGGAATCTTAACATGGGGAAATCACAATATTGAGGGACACTCTTTCTTTCCTCCCTCTTCTCCATTTTGCCTGTTTAAGTGCAACCTCGATGCTGGGGACGCTCTGACTGCCTGCAGCTGCCATCATACCCTCCATTTTCTCAAAGTCTGTCACTGGCTGAAGGCTTTTGGACAGACAGGGGAAATGGATAGTGGCTAAGGCTGTCAAATACTAATAGTCCAGGCATGTTTCACTCATGTCACTTCTAAGCATCTGAGCACTCTGATCTCCCTCCCTCTTTATATATATATATATATATATATATATATATATTAAAATACAGATTCCTATGGAATGGTTTGCTTGGCACCTGGTTGTTATTGAAAGTACAAAATTAAATTGTTCCATTATTACAATTGCATAAGTGCTTTAAGTGATGCTGATTGTTCATCAACAGAGCGGCTGATAAGTGGAGTATATTGAGGCAGAAATTACCCTCTCAACCACGCAAGTACTTCTTAGGATCCTTGTTTAATGAAACCTCCACTTTACATAACCAAATAATTGGCCTATGCAAGTGGACCTGTTTCAAAAGCACTCAGGACACAACAGTACACAAGACCGGAGGCCAGTAAGTATATCAATCATTTTAGGGATTTAATCCAGCCAAATGACACTGACAACAATAGAAACACTCGGAAATTCAGTAATCAATTCACAATTCTATGACTAAAGCAGCTGGGGGCCAGACAAAGACGTCACTGGTAACAGTGGGTAATGCACAAACTGCATCAGTATCCCTCAAGCTCCTAGTAAGATGTGGAAAGTGTACTTTGTTATTGGTTTTCTGATGGTAATGACGCAGAATATTTTATTTGAAAATAGCAAATTTAATTTTATATAGGTGTGTATAGCATAATGCGTCTAGTTGAGAAATGCGCAAAATGTTGCCTCAATAAATCATAGGTTCAAAAAACATAACTCAGCACAGATTTATAAGTAAACAATCTAAAATATTGTCAAGATATGTATGTATCTCTGGAATGGTAATTGCGGTGTGAGAAAGTATTTTAATTACTTATTTCCTCTTCCTTTGCATGTTTCTCTTATGGAATGGTTTAAATTTAATTTAATTTAATTAAAATGAAATTATAAATTAAATACATTTTAATAAATTTTTTTTTTTTTTTTTTCATTTATTTAATGGATTTTTTGATGTTGGTGGTGGTACAGTAATTTGATTCAAGATAATATCACAGCTTGACCGGTCCTGTTGAGTGTAAATTACACATATTGAAACGTTCCATCAGAAAAATGTAATCAGCACAAAGAGTATATAGAAACGTAATGCCACAATCAAGGGGTGTCCTACTCCCGAGGACCAATGTCTTGCGGAATTTCTAGTAATCGTGAAGACCTTGATTAGCTAGTTCAGGTGTGTTTATTTGGGATTGAAGCTAAACTCTGTGGGATAGTGGCCCTCCAGGAGCGGGATTCAAAACCCCTGCCATAATCAAAACTGAAAAAGCAGAGAAAAAAAAAAGATCTTTCTGGAAAGGGTTACAAAGCCATTTCTATGGTTATTGGACTCCATCGAACCACAGTGCAGGCCAGTACCTCCAAATGCACCAGGAATTTCATCCAAAAATACAAATTCACATCCAAATCGGAAAGACTAAAAAAGAAAAGTTTTGACTTGAATCCAATATTTAAGGAGGCTTTTACATATCAAACATGGGTAATTTTAAGTCTCTTAACTATTTTCATATTAATTGTTTCTGGTCATATTAAAGTAATTTGTACATTGTTTTTCAATTCATGCTATCTGAAAGTAGCTTTACAGAAAATAACAAAATAAAAATGCTGCATGTGTGGAAATCCATTTTGCTCTCTGAATATCCAATTATTATAATGGGGAAATATAGAAATAGGGAGCAAATACTTATTTTCATGCCACTGTATACATCCTATAGTTGGTGCTTCCAAAAAGAATAAAGGAAATATTCAAGCCATTACCTCAGCTGAGGATGATTTTATCTTATTCTATGCTGTATTATTGTTATTATTGTTATCATCATTTGCCCAAACCAGACAATTTAAATGTTAACTGCCTCATGAACAAGTGAGTGCCTCTAATGCATAATTTCTTCAATGTACCGATGAAGGGAAATCACATGACCATGTCTAAAATGTTCTAGAGAGGCGAATTAACGGCCCTTTCTAAATGCAATTGTTTATCTGGTTGTTTATTGCAATGATAAAAGCTGAAATAAGACTGCTGCATGGAGAGTAGACCCATTAACTGTTACTCACTCTCACTTTTACATTATCTCTTCTAAGTGCTTGTTCCAGCTCTACTGAGGGCCTTTGAAGCAGATAGAGATCATAATGTTTATTACAGATTCGGCGGACAAAAGACTGAACAGAAATGAACTGGCGAGAAGCAAGGGGAGATCAACAATTTGAGACAGCTTGCTTTGTCACAGATCTATCGTGTGTAGTGTCTGCAACATACATATAAAAATTCATAAGTGGTTTAAACTTCTATATTGAATAGTGGATTTCAATGTGTTTACTGCTGCATTATGGCACACTGCAGCATACTGAGCATCCATATTTGACAGGACATGCGGCTCCATTAGGCAATGAAATGAAAAATGTCGATAACATGGTGTCAAAAGTTGAAAATAGGCACACTTAGAAGCCTGGGAAAAACCCTTGGGCCAGAAACACAGTTATTAATCCAGACTGAGTCAAACTTGCTTCACTCATCAGCCACCGTGTCTCAAAATTTACTGAGATTTCATGGAGCCACTTCTCACGCTTTGGATCTAACACCATTAGTAGCTTCATGGGTATTTTGCCTCCTAATTTCTGATCCCCAAGATGCTGTGAGAAATTCGGAATCTTACCTTGAGATAAGAGGAAGCTTAAAATTTGCCCCTGAAGGGAAAATAATTAATGAGAATTTTTGCCTCTATTTTTCTTCTGTAAAAAACTTTAGATGCAGCAAATTACTACATCAGTGTGCAAGCCACACCCCCAGTGAAGCGCATAGAGGTGAATACTGATTTCAGTCTTGCCATCAACATTACTGTTCACCTCCATGCGCTACTTGTATTTTGGCCCGTCTCATTCACTGCTTCAGACACAGGTCGAGTGTCTCAGTTTGTAACTTGAGTGATGTTAGGGAGACTAAAAATAGAGGACTCTTTTTTTATTTTCAGAAAAGGTGCATGGATAATTTCTAAAACAGAGAATGGGATAACGTGTGCACTTGTTCGTAATGCATTAAATGTTTGAGAACAGCAATTGGAACTACAGAGGAAAAAAGGTTGTGCACCTTTTGGTATGGCTGTTAAAGCAACTGTATGTAGTTTTGTGTATTTTTGCAACTTTAGAGCCCCGTGCGGTTATGTGAGTGGAATTTACTGCTGTACGACAGCAAAGATGGACATACAGAAGAAGACTCATCCAGAGTGTTTCATCATCAGTCTGTGACACATTCGGTGATAGTGAGCCACTGAAATGATGGTTAACTAGCTTTATTTTTGATAATGGCTTATCTTGGAAAGAAAAATGAAAAAGAAAAAAAAAAGACGTGTTGTCACACTAACTGTGTCATCAGGTTCTGTGTGCCTGATGGTTCTTGATTTGACTGTTGTCGAGAAGCCACACTGCAGGACTGTGCCTCAACTTCTGATATAAAAACTTGATCTCAGTGGTCATTAATCAGCTGTCGGCAAACATGTCAAGCTAGTGACCAAAGACTACAGATTTTGGCCTATATCAGAGGAATCTTTTAGGATTCGCAAAATGTGTCCAATTTGTGATATACATAACTTACATACAGTTGCTTTAAATTCTACATTTTCTGATTTTGAATTGAGGTAGCAAACGATGCAGAATTGCAATTTTGAATTTAATTACACAAAGAAATAAAAAAATACATGAATTGCAACTCAAAGAATTTCATATAACTGCCATCTGTAACTAGAAAAGCAACAGAGCCTTATAAGTTCTGAAAAAGCTTTAAAGCCTTGATGTTTGATATATGGATGGATAGAAGCCTTTAAGTTTAAAAGATGGATGGATTAATGGATGGATTGACTGATTGAAAGGGAGTCAATTCTTCAGTTCTGAAACTTGCACAACCCTACTGGCAAACATTCAACATCACTCAGTATAAGAAATGAAATCAGTAATACAATCAATTTGTCTGAGACATTTGACAAACTATAGTTTTAGTATACTAAATTTTAGTATACTAAAATGTGTTGGCTACTTTTTGTTTGCTGAGCTGTGAAAGAGTTTAGAAGCTAAAAATTGCATCGTTAATACTTCAAGGTCGAGCATGACTTGAAAAGGTCTCTGCGTGTGTTCAGAAAATAGACTGTTCTTTGTTTGTGTGATCCTGCTGAATGCCGTTGTTAGCAAACTGTGCATTGGACGAAAGTTTAGGTAATTTATTGTCATGTCAATGTCCCAGAATTTCTATGTTTAGACTGAACTAAACGGACCTCAGGGCTTCCTGCTGAGTCATTCATTATATTGTTGTCTGAGCAGAGTCAAGACAAGGTTGACATTTTAAAACCTACAAGAACTTCTTTTCTGAAAGGCTGCACTGCAGCCCACAAAGTTTTTAGAAAAGTTCTCCACAGACAAATCCAGCTGTGAGAGAACAATAAAAGATGCCCGAGCCTGTCACAATTCCACTGACCGTACGCCAGTGAGTTGTTTCAAAAATCCAACAGTTTGAGGAACCCACAGGGTAGGTTGCGGTGGCACTGTGATGTGTTGTCGCAGAAACCTTGTTCTAGCTGCCGCTGATGAGTCTGTGTGTGGCTATCGGCAGTAAGAGAAATTATAAAATGAAGTAGGAAATGTAGAGTGATGAAAATACTTATATATATGGTACACGGACAGAGGGCAGGAAAAAATGCTCATGTTCAAAAAAAGGAGCAACTGCCAGGCCGATAATATGTATAAATAATCAAATGTTAGCCATAACAAAACTAATTGAGGGAATAAAAGGTTTGTGACTACGGTCTCATATGGCAAAAAAAACAAAACAAACATAATCTTAGCAGTCAGTCATGGACATATTTAGTTTTGAACCTCAATTAAATGATCTTTGATTTATTGTGATATTCTGGAGAGATTTGATGATCTATAAAGAGTCATTTTGAAACCTTACATTATTGTGGTGTAATGATGGATGAAATCATAATTATAACAATCAAGGTTCAACGGAACAAAGGCACCCCTTAAGGAAAAAAAAACTTTTTTTTCTAAAGTGTATAACAATCACAAAATATATTTCTTTTTTTCTTTCGTTCTCTCTTTATTTCTGTTTTATTGAAAATTGCAAGGGCAACAAATGGGAGAAAATAAATTATTTTCACATCTCTTGCAATTTATACCCCCTGACTTGTACAAAACAATTCTTTGCTGTGAAGGTTTCTTTCAAATGTTCCTTCTCTTCCAAATTAGTATTTATGTAGGTGTCCTTTTAAAAGAGAGTGTTGTTTATTTTCTATTTTACGTTTCGGAGTCAAACGAGCCATTTTACCGCATGGGGGCCTTCAGCTCTGTCACCCCTATTATGTACATGATAATGAAATTAATAGGACTAAAGGGACAAACAATAACTTTCTTAGTTTTCAAACTTGGTTTATACATGAAAGTCTTTAGAAAGCTTCAAATGACCTAAACCAGTAAAACACAGTAGAAAAAGAAGAAATAGACAAAGAAGATAAATGTAGAAAAAGAGAATAAGAGACAGAGAGTGAAAGAAAGAGACAAATGGTAAGCATACTTGGGGAGCCCATAGTAAGAAAGGTTAAACCACATTCTCTGCAGTTCATCACTTGAGGGATGATGTCAAGATTCCTCCGTCGACCAGTTCTTTCTCTTTCTTAGGTTTTGCAGTCATTTCACCTAAGACATCTTCACAATGTAAGATCTTGAGGGCTGGATAGCCGTTCCTGAGCATACCCAGAGAGAATTGACCAGAGTAAACACAACACACAGAGAGAGCAAATGACCGAGACATTAAAAGAATGACAACAACTCTGGGGGTATTGGCAGAAACAACACTGCTTCAAGCAATGGGGGTCTACAAAGTCCTCCTCATAGCAATGATGGAAAACAGCAGGCAGATTATTATACATCAATCT
>NW_015642811.1:2228002-2231457 GCF_001515625.1 Sinocyclocheilus rhinocerous
GTGTTGTCACACTAACTGTGTCATCAGGTTCTGTGTGCCTGATGGTTCTTGATTTGACTGTTGTCGAGAAGCCACACTGCAGGACTGTGCCTCAACT
Source organism: Sinocyclocheilus rhinocerous (assembly GCF_001515625.1). Lineage (NCBI taxonomy): Eukaryota > Metazoa > Chordata > Actinopteri > Cypriniformes > Cyprinidae > Sinocyclocheilus > Sinocyclocheilus rhinocerous. The sequence goes on from NW_015642811.1 coordinate 2,228,100, forward strand.
TCTGATATAAAAACTTGATCTCAGTGGTCATTAATCAGCTGTCGGCAAACATGTCAAGCTAGTGACCAAAGACTACAGATTTTGGCCTATATCAGAGGAATCTTTTAGGATTCGCAAAATGTGTCCAATTTGTGATATACATAACTTACATACAGTTGCTTTAAATTCTACATTTTCTGATTTTGAATTGAGGTAGCAAACGATGCAGAATTGCAATTTTGAATTTAATTACACAAAGAAATAAAAAAATACATGAATTGCAACTCAAAGAATTTCATATAACTGCCATCTGTAACTAGAAAAGCAACAGAGCCTTATAAGTTCTGAAAAAGCTTTAAAGCCTTGATGTTTGATATATGGATGGATAGAAGCCTTTAAGTTTAAAAGATGGATGGATTAATGGATGGATTGACTGATTGAAAGGGAGTCAATTCTTCAGTTCTGAAACTTGCACAACCCTACTGGCAAACATTCAACATCACTCAGTATAAGAAATGAAATCAGTAATACAATCAATTTGTCTGAGACATTTGACAAACTATAGTTTTAGTATACTAAATTTTAGTATACTAAAATGTGTTGGCTACTTTTTGTTTGCTGAGCTGTGAAAGAGTTTAGAAGCTAAAAATTGCATCGTTAATACTTCAAGGTCGAGCATGACTTGAAAAGGTCTCTGCGTGTGTTCAGAAAATAGACTGTTCTTTGTTTGTGTGATCCTGCTGAATGCCGTTGTTAGCAAACTGTGCATTGGACGAAAGTTTAGGTAATTTATTGTCATGTCAATGTCCCAGAATTTCTATGTTTAGACTGAACTAAACGGACCTCAGGGCTTCCTGCTGAGTCATGTCTTATATTGTTGTCTGAGCAGAGTCAAGACAAGGTTGACATTTTAAAACCTACAAGAACTTCTTTTCTGAAAGGCTGCACTGCAGCCCACAAAGTTTTTAGAAAAGTTCTCCACAGACAAATCCAGCTGTGAGAGAACAATAAAAGATGCCCGAGCCTGTCACAATTCCACTGACCGTACGCCAGTGAGTTGTTTCAAAAATCCAACAGTTTGAGGAACCCACAGGGTAGGTTGCGGTGGCACTGTGATGTGTTGTCGCAGAAACCTTGTTCTAGCTGCCGCTGATGAGTCTGTGTGTGGCTATCGGCAGTAAGAGAAATTATAAAATGAAGTAGGAAATGTAGAGTGATGAAAATACTTATATATATGGTACACGGACAGAGGGCAGGAAAAAATGCTCATGTTCAAAAAAAGGAGCAACTGCCAGGCCGATAATATGTATAAATAATCAAATGTTAGCCATAACAAAACTAATTGAGGGAATAAAAGGTTTGTGACTACGGTCTCATATGGCAAAAAAAACAAAACAAACATAATCTTAGCAGTCAGTCATGGACATATTTAGTTTTGAACCTCAATTAAATGATCTTTGATTTATTGTGATATTCTGGAGAGATTTGATGATCTATAAAGAGTCATTTTGAAACCTTACATTATTGTGGTGTAATGATGGATGAAATCATAATTATAACAATCAAGGTTCAACGGAACAAAGGCACCCCTTAAGGAAAAAAAAACTTTTTTTTCTAAAGTGTATAACAATCACAAAATATATTTCTTTTTTTCTTTCGTTCTCTCTTTATTTCTGTTTTATTGAAAATTGCAAGGGCAACAAATGGGAGAAAATAAATTATTTTCACATCTCTTGCAATTTATACCCCCTGACTTGTACAAAACAATTCTTTGCTGTGAAGGTTTCTTTCAAATGTTCCTTCTCTTCCAAATTAGTATTTATGTAGGTGTCCTTTTAAAAGAGAGTGTTGTTTATTTTCTATTTTACGTTTCGGAGTCAAACGAGCCATTTTACCGCATGGGGGCCTTCAGCTCTGTCACCCCTATTATGTACATGATAATGAAATTAATAGGACTAAAGGGACAAACAATAACTTTCTTAGTTTTCAAACTTGGTTTATACATGAAAGTCTTTAGAAAGCTTCAAATGACCTAAACCAGTAAAACACAGTAGAAAAAGAAGAAATAGACAAAGAAGATAAATGTAGAAAAAGAGAATAAGAGACAGAGAGTGAAAGAAAGAGACAAATGGTAAGCATACTTGGGGAGCCCATAGTAAGAAAGGTTAAACCACATTCTCTGCAGTTCATCACTTGAGGGATGATGTCAAGATTCCTCCGTCGACCAGTTCTTTCTCTTTCTTAGGTTTTGCAGTCATTTCACCTAAGACATCTTCACAATGTAAGATCTTGAGGGCTGGATAGCCGTTCCTGAGCATACCCAGAGAGAATTGACCAGAGTAAACACAACACACAGAGAGAGCAAATGACCGAGACATTAAAAGAATGACAACAACTCTGGGGGTATTGGCAGAAACAACACTGCTTCAAGCAATGGGGGTCTACAAAGTCCTCCTCATAGCAATGATGGAAAACAGCAGGCAGATTATTATACATCAATCTGTGACCCTTGGTTATATATATATATATATATATATATATGAGCAATATTGGCACGGTCATAGGTAAACACAGCATGCCGATATACAGCCATATCTCACGGCTATGAGTGTGATATTGTGTTTATACAACAGTTCCAAAGGCACGAGTGTGTAAATACATAAGAAACAACAAACAAGTGTGTTTAAAATTCCTCTTTTGTGCAGAACTACTTCCTTCCACCACAGATTCAAATCTCAGTTAGACAGTTTGCCAGTTTAACAGCTGAGCCCAAGCCTCCGTTACTAATTCAAAAACGTCACTTTAGAACTGGTAACGAAGGAATGTTGAGTTGCTTCATTAAAAGCTTATTTTTACTGTATTAAAAACAGTGTATTATGTGGAGTAGAGTATTATGAGAGATATATGGGCTGATCAAGTGTGATTACCTGCATCTGCATTCATTCTTCAGCTCAGTCTTATATTCACAATAAAACATTATTTTGAATGTCTGCTGTTGCTATTCTTTCATCTGTTAAGGGTGATTTCCATTGACAGCGCTGCTCAGTGCATTTGTTGGCTGTGTCTTACAAGCTGTTTTGAAAGTAAAAATATCTTCCTTGTTTACAACAGCATCTCAGTCTCTTTCAATATAAAAGTCTTTACTGCTGACTGGTAAAAACAGTCTCTTGTCGCCATCTAATGGCGGAACAATGTAACTAAAATCATCATCACGAACACACACATACTGTTTCTCAATACTAAATACTAGGCTATTATTAAATAGGCTACTACTATTATTTATATAAAATATAATTTATTGAATAATAACATTTAATAAACAACAACAGCCATCATAAAAGTTGCTAGGCAATTCAGTCAAAAGTACAAAGGCAGAGCT
>NW_015642811.1:2232194-2239186 GCF_001515625.1 Sinocyclocheilus rhinocerous
TACATAAGAAACGACAAACAAGTGTATTTAAAATCCCTCTTTTGTGCAGAACTACTTCCTTCCACCACAGATTCAAATCTCAGTTAGACAGTTTGCCAGTTTAACAGCTGAGCCCAAGCCTCCGTTACTAATTCAAAAACGTCACTTTAGAACTGGTAACGAAGGAATGTTGAGTTGCTTCATTAAAAGCTTATTTTTACTGTATTAAAAACAGTGTATTATGTGGAGTAGAGTATTATGAGAGATATATGGGCTGATCAAGTGTGATTACCTGCATCTGCATTCATTCTTCAGCTCAGTCTTATATTCACAATAAAACATTATTTTGAATGTCTGCTGTTGCTATTCTTTCATCTGTTAAGGGTGATTTCCATTGACAGCGCTGCTCAGTGCATTTGTTGGCTGTGTCTTACAAGCTGTTTTGAAAGTAAAAATATCTTCCTTGTTTACAACAGCATCTCAGTCTCTTTCAATATAAAAGTCTTTACTGCTGACTGGTAAAAACAGTCTCTTGTCGCCATCTAATGGCGGAACAATGTAACTAAAATCATCATCACGAACACACACATACTGTTTCTCAATACTAAATACTAGGCTATTATTAAATAGGCTACTACTATTATTTATATAAAATATAATTTATTGAATAATAACATTTAATAAACAACAACAGCCATCATAAAAGTTGCTAGGCAATTCAGTCAAAAGTACAAAGGCAGAGCTCAGATATACAGCATTGAAGTTAGAAATATAACGTGACAAGTTTTTGCCCTCGGCCAAAACTATTTGCTCTGGAACAAATAATAGATGAATGAGACCAAAGACTGCTCGTTAGATTTACCCAAAACAAATTGTATATCCTGTTTAACAGGAGATACAATTTTTATAGAGACGTTGAAGTAAATGTTCAAATAGACGTTATCTTTATTACCAAACCGCAGTCTAAACAAATACATTCTCACCTAAAAACTATTAACACAAAAACAGTATTATTTTTAAAAATTATAGTGGATTTGGGCGTCCATCATGACACTCGCTGTGAGAAATACCGCAAACGGAGTGATACAAATGGTGAAACGGTTGTTGGAGTTCTGTTATCACTGTAATATACAATAAGATTCAAGGACCAGAAAGTATATTGCAAGTTATTTCTCTTATAACAAAAATATTTTATTTAAACCTGTGCAGATCGTGTTGTAAATATAGTGGAAAATCACTTTTTGTTGTTACATTATTATATAATTGAAAATGATCAATTATACAGAACATAAATATAACAGAATCTCCATACATACATACATGCATACATACATATATGATTATATTTGATTACATTTTGCCAGTGTGATGCAGCAGCTCTCTCCTTGTTAAATGTTATTATGAGAGCTCCTGTCAGAAAAACCAAGCTTATAATTTGCCCTAGGGCTGCCCCATGGCACTGCTCTAATCAAGCACAGCTTCTGATGTGCAATAAGTGGCTCCTGACACACAGAGAGAGAGAAAGAGTAGAAAGCCCATGGCTCATGTAATAAGACAAAACCAGAATGCTGACCACCCTGCATGAGTAATAGAATCAGCCGTAAAGAAATGTAATGCAATTCACAGCTATGAAATCTTAAGGAACATTTCTAAGGGATCTGCAGCATCAGGCTCTTTTCATTTTAATGCAGCATATTAAGTTTATTTTCTTTGTTTCAAATGCACGGGTGAGCTGTCAGTTCTGACAGATTTTATATGTGATGTCATTTAATGATGGAATACTCTCGACCCTGCATCATCATCGTCATATGAAGTTCTCGAAACGGAATGCAAATGCAGATCCTTCAGAACTGTTCCTCCGTCTAACACAAAGAAACTCTTTTGAACTGACATTTCTAAAGAAATGTAGGGTCACACTTATCTCCTCAATGCATACATATTACATTTGCGTTTTATCTTTTCTGATATCAAGTATGTAGCGCTAGATTTACTTTTCCTTCTGCCAGTGTGAATGTGAGATATTTATGTGATGGGAGTGAAGTGAAAGGGGTCATTCATGTTATGCAGCACCGTTTTGTGTCTCCATCTTTTATCATTTAACATGCTGTATAAAACATCAAACTGACAATTTTTAAAGATGAAAATAACATTGCTTGGTTTTCTTTTACAGTATCACATTTAAAGGAATTTTTAAAATAATTGTACTACTTTGGTTTAAGAAGGTGATGCTTGTTTTGTGTGTGCAGTTTATTAAAATAATAATAAAAACCATGTTTCCTTTCCTTGATCATATTTCCAATAATTTTCTCTAAATGTTTTATGTTTTGTTCTGAAAATCGTTGGGATTGGTAATCATTTTATATTTTTCTCCCTTGTGCCCTCAATTTAATTTCAATCCGATTAGTCTTTTTGTAATATATCTAACAAAATACAGTCCTTAATAGCATCATCCTTTTATAAGTGACAGTTTTTGTTGCAAAAACAACAGCACAAATGGTATTAGCAAAGGATGTTTTAAATTCAGTCTTGTGTTATTAGCAGTGATTACCTGCAGCTGATGTTATTATTCAGTCTTATGTTTGTCTTACATATTCTATCCTGTTTGATAAAATCAGTATGATAATCTATGAATTAAAAAATGTCAAAATTAAATTCAAGTTAGAGAGAGAGAGAGAGAGAGAGAGAGAGAGAGAGAGAGAGTCTTTGGTGAGTCTCTGTCTTTTGTGGCACTTTAGAAGAGATTATTGATGAATGTGCACCCCAGGCTTCCTCTTTAAGAATCATTCTCTAAAATGTCATGGAATAGAACTGAGAGCTTATAAAGCTAAAAATCAATAGTGAATTATTACAAAGGGCCAACAAGAACTGGCTAGAGTAGATATCTCTTCTATGATACAAACCTGAAATATTTTTCAGTGACTCCTGGGAGAGAGAAAAGTGGAGAGATTTTTTTAGCAAAGGCCACAAGGTTAACATACACATAATGTCAACCCTGTGTGTGACAAAGATTTGTCCTTTGTTTCATATACTTTAAATCTTAAAGGGATAGTTCCCCGCAAAATGAATCTTATTTTATGTTCCACAGAAGATGGAAAGCCATAGAGGTTTAGAACAACATGAGAGTGAGTAAATGGCGACCACATTTCCCATCTATCTCTTTAATTAAAGTAACATTGGCTTAGTAATTGTAAACTCATCAGATGTCCTTAGCAAACTGGTTTAAATGGAGCGTGACTAAATTATATCTCCCTTTGATTCGCTCATTATCTTTCTGAAGCTTTGTTTTGGTTTGTTGTTATTTGAAAGTATTTCCACTGCTTGTAGTCGTGCACTATCAAAATCAGTTCAGTAGCTTTCAGTTGGACCGTTTTAGGAGGCTTGCCATTGTTGCTGTGAGAAAATAAAAAAGCAGGCCAAGAGTTATTGAAAAAAAAAATCTGATAACAATATCTATAAACATATGCTGATCAGAAGGAATCACATAGCACTTTACTCCAGGGACTGGGAATAATTTAATTTCAGTTATCAGCAATTATAGATAAAATGCACAAATAAATTAATAAATTGGAATAATGATAATGCTGTTTAATTAATATGTAAATAAGTTTGTGGTCAGGGTATTTATGTGTGTGTAGCAGCAGTTTTAGGGGTGGCACATATAACATGGCTTTCAAAAAGCTTGCCAGAAAAGCTATTTACAGTAAAACAAATGTCCTCATATAGTGTTTTCAGCAATATACTGCAAAATGCTTCAATTTTAGGAGGCTCCAAACTATAAATCCTGTGGTAAAGTCTGGAGTTCAGTGGATATTGTGATGGTATTAGACTAGATTTGCTGGAAATCACAAATGGAAGACTGGGGCTCTGAAATGTACTTAATGGAAGATTTGGAGGATTAGACTCAGTCGCTGTATATCCTGGGCCCTATTGATACTCTGACCATGTATGGCCAGTCAGGGAAACAGAAGACTGAATATAGCAATTACAGATAACCAGAAATGATTTGCAGGGCTAAATGGGCCATGTCTTACACCATTGTGGTTATCATTAAATAAACCTAAAACAAAATTGACTAAAACAGTTTTAGTTAGCTGAAATAGTTAAAACAAAATAAAAATATAACTATTATATGAATAACAAACTTATGGAAATTAGAAATCCTTGGAAACAAACCAAAACATATATGTAAGTTGAAGTACTACAATTACCAATACTACAACTGAAATAAAAATAATTACAAATAAATAGAAATATTTTAAAACTAATAAAGCACAATGAAAAAAATGACAAACGCATCACAAAATTGCTAAACCTTACAATGAATTACAATAGTAATTAAACAAAATATTCAACATACTAGTAGTACTAGATAGTTCACCCAAAATTAAAATTAAAATGATAATTTTATTAATCACATCATTTGCTCATTTTCACCTGGCATTTAAATTTCTGTCTCTCACACACAAATATATCTAAATCGCAATGTCGCCAGGACAGTTTAAGCGGAATGCTCATTTTAGCTAATGAGCGTACTTGTATTAAATTTTAGAGTACTTGTATTACATTTGTATTAATATTAAAAATGCAGTTCAGTTGTGTGCACTTCACATGGCTTACATTCATATTTCAGTATTTATTTATTTAGCAGATGCTTTTATCCAAAGTGAATTATCTGTTTCACTATATGGCATACTGAAGAAGTCTGTATATGTTTGGGCTTCTTTGAATTTTTCATTTGGATTGTTTTCAACCACTTAACCAGCAGTTTGAGCTTTGTTTTAGTGCATTTGTGAGCAGTTCTTCACAGTTGTCAAGAATGCATCAGGGTAGATTAGCATGTACACTACAAAAGCACATGCATTTCTGACTACATCTGAATTTGGCTTGAGATGGTTGTTGGGTATAAATGGGGACAATGTCACATTTAAAATGTATTCCCATTTCAGCAGACCTGACAGCAACAATCCCTTCAGTTTTCAGAGATGTCTCTTTTTTATGTACTGCTGCAATGAACTCAGCTGTATCAAACTTAGTGAGTTAAGGAAACCTTTAATAAGAGTACAGGCATCAATACAATTATTACTAAGGGTTTTCAGAACTTCAGGGGTTTGTGGAAACTTGGCCTTGAAAAGTAACATTCAGCATAGAACTTCAATCTTTCCTTGTTAACTGTTGGAATTCATGTTCTTTATTCTAAAGAAAGAGAGAGAGTTTCAAGCTCCGTTCTACATACAGAAATGAAAGACAAATGCTAGAGTGCTCAGGCATTCATTTTCAGAATAGCTTACATCAGCAATCACAAGTGACAGATGTAACGCTCGGCCTGAAGAACACCCACCGACAATGACACATGGACTCAATAACAAACCTAATAAACTGTCACAAAGACTGCAGCTTGAGAATAATGCAGTTACATCAGTGGGGTGATATTTATTTACATAATACATCAAAATCTCATGCAATCACTCACTGGATACCTTTAGCCTGACTCAATTTAAAGAGCAAGGTGTTGGTGGGATACAACTGTAAATTAGGCTTGTGTTACTGTAGCTGGGTTTGGATAGTTAGCTCATGGAGACAAAACTAGTGTACTTGTTTAACATAACTAGTCTAACTGCCTTTGAGGTAAATGGGAATAATAACAGATTACGTTATTCAGGTATAGCTCTTCTTGCTGCCAATTTCTATCTAACAAAACTATGTTCTCAGAACATTTTGCTGATATTCCCATTAAGTTATGATAACATTATTTTTGAATGTTCTAAACATCCAGCTTAACAGTTAAGAAACTTTCTTCTTCTTCTTCTTCTTCTTCTTCTTCTTCTTCTTCGTTATGTCCTGAGAAAACAAGGGAACCCTCCATTTGATCATTTTGCAAACATTATGAGCATGATACATTGAAATGTTCTCTAAACCATCAGAACCTATAGTTCCTGATAATGATGTTCTATGAATATTACTGGAAGAAAGTTTTTTTTTTTTTCATCATAACATTGACTAGCATTCTGATAAGGTTCTCTCAAAGTTCTGAGAACATTTCCTGTTAGCTGGGTTTGGAAAAGTGTGGTATATTAGGTCTTTGATAAATAAATATGAATTAGATTTGACAGACAGATATTCAGTGTAATTTAAACAAGTGTTTTGACATCTGATTGGAATGTGAAACTCTAACGGTAATTTTCTTTCAAGCAATTTATGTGATTAAACTGCATTTCAAAGACTTCCGAAGCTGTCAAAATGTATATTTTATGGCATAAAACCTACATTTGTAAGTTATGGCATGAAGTTATTGCAGAAACACTTTTGTACTTTGATGATGGTTCAAAACAATACACTCGGCAGCTCAGAGGAGTATTGCTTCATTGTTTCATTCCACGTGTGAATGCACATCAAAGTTTCTGACTATCTCAAAGAGAAAAAAAAGAAAAAGGGAATGGAAACATTTCCAATTATTACTTGCAGAAATTAATCTATGAGTCTGTGGTTAGCTGCCCTTGGATTGAAGACAGCAGAAGAGCAAAATGACTATTATTCCTGGCAGTTCCTCTGGAGATGCACTCCTCCTCCTTCCAGCCTCCTGTTTTAATTCTGTGGCTGATGAGCACCGGTATCACTGAGATGTGTTTAGTGCCATCCCCAGCGTGGCCGAGGGGAAGCTGGTGAAAGACACAGTCTGAGATAAAGGTGAAGAACAGAGGCTTTTGGCTCTGGAGAGGCTGAAACAGAGAATGACTTCCTCCCTCCCTAGTTTAAATTGTGGTGATTATGATGAAGTAGTTCTGACTCGCTTGTGCTCTAGGGCGAAAAGACATCACATAAGGGAGAATTTTTTTTTTTTGATGTGTTAAGTGTTGGGTCTAAAAGTATAGTATACCATTCAAAAGTTTGGGGGTAGTAATATGAAGAAATTAATACTTTTATTCAGCAAGGACACAGTAAGTTTGAAATTTATATTGTATTATATTGTATTCTTTATTTATATATATATATATACATATATATATATATATATA
>NW_015642811.1:2239553-2240711 GCF_001515625.1 Sinocyclocheilus rhinocerous
GAATATATAAAGAATACAATATAATACAATATAAATTTCAAACTTACTGTGTATATATGTATATATGTATATATACATATAAAAATCCTGAAAAAAAAACAAAAAAAAAACAATGCACAACTGTTTTAACATTGATAATAGTATGTTTCATGAGCACCACTCTCTCAAAGTTCTGAGAACATTTCCTGTTAGCTGGGTTTGGAAAAGTGTGGTATATTAGGTCTTTGATAAATAAATATGAATTAGATTTGACAGACAGATATTCAGTGTAATTTAAACAAGTGTTTTGACATCTGATTGGAATGTGAAACTCTAACGGTAATTTTCTTTCAAGCAATTTATGTGATTAAACTGCATTTCAAAGACTTCCGAAGCTGTCAAAATGTATATTTTATGGCATAAAACCTACATTTGTAAGTTATGGCATGAAGTTATTGCAGAAACACTTTTGTACTTTGATGATGGTTCAAAACAATACACTCGGCAGCTCAGAGGAGTATTGCTTCATTGTTTCATTCCACGTGTGAATGCACATCAAAGTTTCTGACTATCTCAAAGAGAAAAAAAAGAAAAAGGGAATGGAAACATTTCCAATTATTACTTGCAGAAATTAATCTATGAGTCTGTGGTTAGCTGCCCTTGGATTGAAGACAGCAGAAGAGCAAAATGACTATTATTCCTGGCAGTTCCTCTGGAGATGCACTCCTCCTCCTTCCACCCTCCTGTTTTAATTCTGTGGCTGATGAGCACCGGTATCACTGAGATGTGTTTAGTGCCATCCCCAGCGTGGCCGAGGGGAAGCTGGTGAAAGACACAGTCTGAGATAAAGGTGAAGAACAGAGGCTTTTGGCTCTGGAGAGGCTGAAACAGAGAATGACTTCCTCCCTCCCTAGTTTAAATTGTGGTGATTATGATGAAGTAGTTCTGACTCGCTTGTGCTCTAGGGCGAAAAGACATCACATAAGGGAGAATTTTTTTTTTTTGATGTGTTAAGTGTTGGGTCTAAAAGTATAGTATACCATTCAAAAGTTTGGGGGTAGTAATATGAAGAAATTAATACTTTTATTCAGCAAGGACACAGTAAGTTTGAAATTTATATTGTATTATATTGTATTCTTTATTTATATATATATATATACATATATATATATATATATA
>NW_015642811.1:2241019-2243598 GCF_001515625.1 Sinocyclocheilus rhinocerous
GTTTTAACATTGATAATAGTATGTTTCATGAGCACCACATGAGTAAAGTAATTAAAATTCTAAAAATTAAGCTTTGCCATCACAGGAATAAATTAATTTTTAAATTGTAATAATATTTCTGAATATTACTGTTGCTACTGTAATTTTTATCAAATAAATGCAGCCTTGGTGAGCATAAGAGACTTCTTTCAGAAGCATAAAAAAACAAACTCCCAACCCCACTCTTTTGAACAGTAAAAAAAAAACACTGTTAAATGTGAATGTGTGATTTCTGCCACTGTGAGAGTTTCACAAGACCATACGGAGTTGTGTAGAATAGGTGTATAAAAACAATGCGGTGGCAGAGCAATCAAAGTACATATCAAAGTACTAGTGAGAAAAATAAACATTAATATTTGAAGCTGCAATTCTGGGTAAACATCAGCAAAATAGGTTATACGGAATGATAGACAATGGAATATTACAAAAATAGAACAGGGAACATTGATATAATCAAGCCAGCTGCATAATCAACGTACATCAAAAGGCCTTCAAATATTTGTTATTAAACTGTAGCAGAGATGAATTCAAGAGGAGCATCTTTGTAAGGGATCGTGGGTGTTTTGCTGAGTCATTCGGGTTGTAATGAGAGGCCAACTTTTATCTCTTAATTTGTTTACTGTGTGTGCTTGAGTGTGTCATCGTGCCACAATGAGATTGTGGAGGGCTTGTGTAGCATGGAAATACACTGGTCCCTGCATAAACATGTATGCTCTGCCCTGTCAACATTTGTTTATGTGGTAATTGATTAGTTGCAGTACTTTGGCTGGCATCAGTAGACCACATTCAAGAACACTGGATTTTATTTGTTGTCCATAATTGCTTCAGAGGACACATTAATACCTTATAAAAATAAAAAGCAAGAATAGTCCTGTAATCCTCACTGTAGTTGTTGGTGGTCTAATACAAATGTTTAAATGAGCTAAAGAGTATATGGCAGTTTTGGCATGTTATAACAAAGCTGAATTCAAGAGATGTTTGGACTGTAAACCACTAGAGAAAACAATCAAATCACAGGTTTAAATCATAATACAGCAATACTTTACTTTGAAACAATTTGAGATGGAAATGTAAGGTATAACACCTCTTAAGTGCTCAATTAAAGCCCTTGACACAACAACATGGCATGAAAGTAATGGAGAGAGAGCCATTTGATTGTTTTTCATAAGAATCTTAAAGAATTGCAAAGACAATCTGGTGCCTTTTCTTGTATTGTCTATCTGGTAAAGGTTAAAAAGTGTTTTTTTTTTTCTTTCTTTTTTTTAAATAAAATTGTAAGTAAAGGAGAGAATAATGTGTATTTGGAAAGAGTCATTAAATGTAGTTAACATGAATCTGCTCCAATACCAATCTGTGCCTGGAGCAACAATAAATACATATGAGATATTCTAGCTCCCACCTTGGCCTTTTTAATTAATTAAATCAATAAAAAAAAAACATTTTATGTTGAGACTTGATATAAATTATATTTCACTACTAATAACCATTAAGTTTGCCACTTAATTTTTGCCACAAACTTTTAATTTGTTGCTTATTTGCTAGTTAGTAAGGTAGTTGTTAAGTGTAGGTATGGGGTAGGATTACGGGATCTAGAATATGGTCATGCAGAATAAGACATGAATATGTGCTTTATAAATACTAATAAACAGCCAATAGTAATATGCATGCTAGTTAATAGTGAGAAATGGTCCTTAAAGTGGTACCAACTAATGTTAGCAAATTGAACCTTATTGTAAAGTTTTGCCAAAATTTCAGTCACTCACTCATAGATCATCATTACAGGAGAATCTGTAGAAAGTTTACAAATTCAACATGTTATGAAAACAAAAGCTGCCCTGTAACAAAGAGAGAAAAACAATATTTCTCTCATTAGTCCTGCAGTTGTCAGGCAACTGTATGTTCTCTAATAATTCAGACAAATCGATGAGACAGAACGAGTCTGTATATTCTGACTAAAGCATTTGGCTTCTTTCATGTGTTCTTTCTCTACATATGAGGGATTCAGCTATTCGTTGAAGATAAAGGGTAAAGCAGTAATGAATGACATTTGGTTGTTTAACTTAAGACATTATTTTGACATGCATTGCTGCCTGTCAAAATAGATGAGTGCATAACTGGTTGTAACGAATCCAGTCCACTGAAGGCGAGCGTAGTGAGAACCCAAGTGCAGTTTATTTACAGGTGATCCAAACTCCAAACATAATCCAAACAAGATACACAGACTAGAGACACAGACTTGACTTGACGAGGCATGAACAGACTTGACTAGGCATGAGCAGACTTGATGTGGCATAAACAAACTAGACTCACCGACAGCGGGTTACAACTTCAATACACGACGAGAGACAATGGCAACATGATGGCTATGTAGCGTCTGCGTAGAATCATGCATGATCTTTGGGGTTTATGGCTTAAGAGACCACTTTTAGCCTTTGACATTTGCATATAAATTACAGTCCTGGTCACAGACTTTACATTTATATGGGGGCTAAATTGCCAAATGGTTCCTCTCACTATCAAGGAGATGTTGAACAGCTCCA
>NW_015642811.1:2243890-2244158 GCF_001515625.1 Sinocyclocheilus rhinocerous
AGAACTCATCAAAGACCTCCGTTGTCTACCGCATCAGAACTCTTGTTCAACAATCAAAGCCAATGTAAGTAACCGTTTACAACTATTTAAATGCGTGTTTAAGCATGAACCCCTTTAAGGTGATTTTTGATTCTTTGATGATTCTCATTAGGTTGTGGTTAAAATTGATGTGAAATACTGCCATTCTTTTACTTTTCTCTCTCTTTTCCTTACTTTGCTTCATTCTGTATATATGTGTTTTGCTTAGTTAGTTATATGTTAGATATAG
>NW_015642811.1:2244523-2244717 GCF_001515625.1 Sinocyclocheilus rhinocerous
TATATCCCCCCCCCCTCCACCTCCTCCTCCTCTAAGAGCAGTTCCAGACGCCCAAACAAACACAACCAAAACCAAACAAGTCCAGCAGGGTGGTGGAGTGGAGGCGGAACTGGGGGAATGACGGAGGGCCAGGCCCATGAAGCGGAGCAGGCAGAGCGGGGGGCCATGGCGGAGCAGGCAGAGCAGGGGGCCAT
>NW_015642811.1:2244848-2245501 GCF_001515625.1 Sinocyclocheilus rhinocerous
GCGGAGCAGGCAGAGCGGGGGGCCATGGCGGAGCAGGCAGAGCGGGGGGGCATGGCAGTGCAGGCAGAGCGGGGGGCCATGGCGGAGCAGGCAGGGCGGGGGGCCATGGCGGAGCAGGCAGAATGGGGAGTTCGTGAACGGCCTCCGTGGCCGTGACTACACAGACAGTGAGTTCATGAACGGCCTCCATGGCCGTGACAAGACAGACAGGGAGTTCATGAACGGCCTCCATGGCCGTGATAGGTCAGGCAGTGAGTTCGTGAATGGCCTCCATGGCTGTGATAGGACAGACAGTGAGTTCGTGAACGGCCTCCGTAGCCGTGACAGGGCAGACAGTGAGTTCATGAACAGCCTCCATGGCCGTAACAGGACAGGCAGTGAATTCATGGAAAGCCTTCTTAGTCATGACAGGGCAGACTGTGAGTTTGTGAGCGGACGCCACCACCTCAGGAGGTTCTGCAGCGGATGCCGCCACCTCTGGAGGTTCTGCAGCGGATTCAGGCACAGGAAAGGCCCTTGGAACAGACTTGTGGATAAGAGAGGCCTCTGGAGCGGACTTGTGAACAGGAGAGGCCTCAGGAGCAGACCCGTGGACAGGAGAGGCCTCGGGAGCAGACTCGTGGACAGGAGAGGCCTCAGGAGCGCAGTGTGCA
>NW_015642811.1:2245565-2260886 GCF_001515625.1 Sinocyclocheilus rhinocerous
CGTGGCGGCCATCTTGGCCGGGGACTCAGGCGTGGCGTGAGCAGTCTCTGAAATGACTGCTCATGTCATGACGAGACTCTGGAAGATCAGCTGAGACGTGAAGAGACTCCTGTGTGGCGGCCATCTTGCAACGAAGCTCTTCGACAGCATGAAACAATTACAAAATAAAAGACATGGAAAACATGAACATGAAACAAAACCCAAAACACCACATTACACTGGTAATGAAACTATTTTTATTTTTATGGGAAGACAGACATCTTTATCTCAGCTTTTGCAAGGAATTATGAAGTAAAATTTATTTTATGACCTTATTAAACATTTTAATGAAAAAATGCAAGACTTTAATATGTTTCCAAATATTTTAAAAGAGCTTCAGTGGAGCAGCGCTTGCATTTGATTCAATGACATCTTTAAAAGTGTTTGGAATTCACCCCCTCTGCTTTCCACTAACACGGGGTATAATATTCGTGAAACAAATTTTATGAAGAGCTTACGTCTTATTGAACCAGTAACTCTGACAGCATAAATGAGAGGTCATTGAACTAAAGAAAGTCTTTTACTCAGAGCAACTGAGCAGAAGATAAAGCAAAGTAGACAGATAAGATATGAATGCCAGTGATGGATGTGGAAAATTGCTTTTGCTATCTTTTCGAGTGTGATTTCTTTAGGTCAAAATAAAATGAAAAGAGCTTAGTGTTGTTTCGTGTGGAAGAAATCAAGGTTTTCTGTCCTTTGTTCATTTATTCATTCTCTCATTTGTTCCTATCATGGGTTGTGTGTTAGAAACTAATTGTTTCTTTACATTGGTCATTATGGAAGACTGTTTCCACCACACAATAATAATAATAATAAATATATAAATAAATAATAATTGTGACTTTTAATCTCATGATTCAGACTTTGTTTCTCGCAAATCTTAGTTTATAGAAATGCTAGATATATACTCAGAATTGCAAGACATAAACTCTTTCTCATATCTAATCTAATCTAATCATATTTCTAGTCTGATAGTGTCAGAAACGAGACCGGGATCCAACAGCAGGTGAAAACAAATTCCAAGTTTATTGAAACTGTGATAACAAAAAGTCAAATAATCAGCCGGATAACAAAACCCCAGCAAAAAGTCAGTTCTGATCAGCACGGAGGTTAGACCAGCCGCGGTCGAGCCCGCGGGGAAGAGAGGCGGCGAACCGGCAATAGAATGCCGCCGATGAATCCCAGGGGTGGTATCGAGCGTGGGCAGAGAGGAATAGGACGGAACTGCCGTGGAGAGACAGGCCTATGAGTAGCACGAGTCAAGGAAGAGAGCCGACCAGAGTCCTAGGGGGGCAGGAGGGTAGAAAGGGAAGGGTGACAAAAACAGGAACGCCAGACCGACTACACTAGAAAAAATTAAAAAACTGATTCAGACAAACACAGCATGGACAGAGACGATCTAAGCTGCTGCACAACATATTACGGACTGACACAAGATAGCATCCAAGAGGGCCAGATAAAGGGAAGAATAATGAGGACAAAACGAGGTGCAGGTGAGAAGGGAGAATTAGCTAACAGGGATAACGAGAGGGGCGGGGTGAACACCAGGATGACAGCAGAGCACATGGCAAGCCGTCAAAACAAAAGGCCATGTGCTCCATGATAACAAAGCCCAAGTAGACCCACCGAAATCGTGACAGATAGTCTTACCCCTAATTATGTAAGTGACATGAGTGAATAAAATCAAAGATGTACAAGCCATCTAAGAGAACATTTGTTTTCACGTATGATTCGTCTGACTAAACTTTTTTTTCCCTCACCAGGATTACATGGTGAAACCTGTGAATGACAAAATGACCTCTGCCGTTTGTCACAAATTTACAAAGAAAAAAAAACAGCATAAACATACCGATTTTGTATATTTGAATGAGTGTCAATGAATCATTAGTTGAATGAATTCAAAACACTGATTAATTTATGAGTGAAACAAAACAAGTGCCTTTCTGTGAGAGTCACTGAATCATTTACTCAACCAAGTTGTTTAAAAAAACAATGTCAGCAAACTTTGTATATTTTGATCCATATAGAAATCTATCTATCTATCTATCTATCTAGGCCTTCATTACAGTATGTCCTCCAGAACCTTCTGTTACTATAGGGGAAAAAAAAATGTCAACATGGGTTTCAGTACAAACAGTGAGTAGGTGTGACATCCCCTACCCAAATCGAGTTGTAACAAGTCAGCTGGTGGGGCGGCACCTTAATACTGCGGAATGATTATCCAAAAACATCTGATGCCTACTGTTCCCTGCCGACATCCAGCATGATCTATCCATCTCGATGAGATTGTGATCCTTTTTTCTCTTCCCATCTATCTCCCAAAAGGATTTAGTTTATGACAACGCATCTGGAGCCTCTGTCTTCAGAACTGTGGCCCGAGGGGAGGAAGACCGCCTGCTGCCGTGTCATTTTGACTCCTTCCTGTTCCCAAATCTGATGCTATGTTGCTTTGCTCTTTTGTAGGATTCGCATGTGGGTGTTGTTCTGATGTTTTTACAGTTTTTCTCAGTCGCTTTGGTGCATTTCTCGAATCATCCTTAATATTTGCAACCACAGAGCTACTGTTGATTTACCAGGCCAAAGGCGAGGAAATATCCATTGTCAGAATTTGTAACTCTTGTGTTGCCCTCTGTCTATGCTTTCCAAATGAAGGTTCATGAGATGCACCTTTGAGCTTTTTTTCAGAACTGGATTTTTAATAGAAATGTGTAGAAAATATGCTTGACAGTTCAGATAAATGTACATAATCAATTGCATGAATGTACCAAAGCAATCGCAACTTGTTCAAAAGAATGAGAAACTGCTTTTTTAATGTGCACAATTGACTAGATGATGTGAAGGTTGAACAAGTAGTTTTGAGAATTTCATTTCTGATCTGAGAAATGCACCAAAGCGACTGAGAAAAACTGTAATTGTGTTTAATCTACCATTCCAGCCTGTAATCCTGTATTAATGGAAGCTTGTTTCCACCACAGGATTTAAAAAAAAAAAATGAATTGCATCTTTTTTTTTCTCACAATTTAAACTTTTCTCTCGCAATTCAGAAAAACAAAAATAGAAAAACATCAGAATTGCGAGATGTAAGAATTGTGAGGAAAAAAAGTCAGAATTCTTGTTAAGAATTCTCTATTTTGTTTTGTTAGTTCTGACTGAGAAATCAAGATTTGTGTGTATAAAAAATGCTATTGCATGTATTTACATATGTATTTATTTATGTTTATGTTATTTATTAGTTTTGGTTATTTTGTTTTATATGTTGTTTTATTGGAAAGCACTTTGGTCAACATGGGCTGTTTTTAAACGTGCTATACAAATAATAAACAAACAAACAATGTATTTATTTTTATTTATGTATTATTATTTTTATTTTTTTTCATGGTGGAAACAGGCTTCCGTGTTGTGCAAAATACATTTTTGAACTCACCTAAACTTATTATTATTATTATTTTTTTTTTTAACCAACCCAGATATGCTCCAATATATAGCAGAAGAGAAATCAAAGCTTTCTAATGGATTAAAACTTAAATTAAAAGCTTTTCAAAAACTAAGGTGCTGCTCAGTGGGCTGAACGATTCCCATGTTTCCCACTTAAGGGATGTGCTCCAAATGTCATGTTCCCTCTTGTACCTGTATGAAGAACAAAAATGTTCAATGCAGGTATGATGAGCACAATGAATAATACAAAGGAAATAGTAGCCATTATTAGATGGGGCACCGTTATTTTGCCTGGGGTGAAAAGCGTGTATGCCGTAAAGGTTACTGCATAGCAAGGTAAAACTGAGCAGCCGATACCATTCAGAATTGATCCACGTTTGCTCAAAGCTAGCGTATTGTCACACAGCAGATTAATGTTGCAGTGATAACGGCCTCGTAACATTGCTGTCAGTAATACAATTATGGACTCATAAAATAAAGCTCAATAAACAAGAGAAGCCTAGGAAGTCTTTAGTTGGAATGTTGTCAGATTTAAATTATCAATTAAAGCCAGCTTGTTATGTTTAAAGCTCACTGATCATTCTTAATCATGTGAAGTTTTGCCACGCACACAAATACCAGTTGATTAGCTCTTGTAATGATGCATGTATTTCTGCATTGTCTTCTGTGTCCTCTTTCTTTTCTTCAGCAGTAAATTTGCCTGCAGTCTGCGAGGGACATGTTTCTCTTCAGTTGCCTCAGCTGTACATCTGCCTGCTGACGTTTGATCTTACTGTAAGTCACCCGCATTGGAAACGGCTGGTTTTGAACAAAGAATGTTTTTTCTTTTTAATTCCCCCACACTGACAATAATTCTAAAGCAGTAGTCAAGTCAACATAGGAGAGGCAGATAGAGACACAGCTGCTTGTAGGCATGAGGATTCAAACTCCACCACAGTGCTGCTGCCTCAATCCCAGCTCATTATCCACAACTAAGGCCCGTGTAGGAGGATGAGGCATGGACTATTGGGACAGAGAAAGAAAAGGGAGAGAGTGAAGGGGAAGGGAGATACTTTGGCCTGACAAGTTTGAAGTACTGTTTGTAATTGTTTTCACAGCCTAGAGGAGGACTGTGTCAATGTCGAGCAAAAATGATGACAATGCAAAAGATACAGTGGGTGTTAATGCGATGAGTGGACTAGGCTATAGAGAGACTGAAGGATTGTTTATGTGCAGAAGTGCACACTTATTTTTTGGGAAGATACTCATGATTCTATTTTTTTTTTTCACTATGTATTTAATTTTAAAAATGGTATCTTGTGATGCCTAATGAAATTGTGATCTGCCTTTTTGGGTGAAACAGATTAGTTCAGATACTCATTAGTGTCTTTGCAGGGTTTCTGCTGGTCTTAAAAAAGGCTTTAAAAAGTTTTAATTTGTCCTTCCACAAATGATGGCCTTAAAAATATCTTAAATCCCAGCAGAAAGTCATGAATTCACAAAGTCATGGCATTAGATATTGCATGCACATAAGTCACATTCTTAATCCCCACATTTCTTATGCTAAACGATGAAAGATACTGGCTAGAAGCTTTGCACTTAAAAATGCACTATATACATATACTCTTGTTATATTAATCATATTGACTACTTGTTGAAAACTGTTACCTGTTTGATAGCTTTATAGAGATGTCTTTAGTAAAAAAATAACCTCCACAAGGTCCAAAGCTACTGCAGCTTCAGGATTTACATGATTTACACCAGTAGAACACGGTCCTGGAACAACAAATTTTGTTTTTCCTGGTCCACAATTGGTTTCAACCAATCCCTGACCTGTGATTTTAGAAGTAGTGTTAAAGTTTGGATTGATCAAAAATGTTGTTCCAAAAAGAAACAAAGATGTTGATCCAAGAGAATGTCCCACACTGTGCCAAATGTACTTGAATGTTCGCATTGTTGGATTAACGGCAGAAATTAAAGGTCAAAGGATGTTCAAGGTGGCCATGAGCTGATTTTTTTCTTCAACAGAATCTAGTGCATGAACATTAGATGTGATGAGAACCACATTATCTGTCAGTTCTACTTATACTAATGACTCTTTGTTTATTTACAAACCTCAGTGCCTCTTCTCTCCTGCATCAAGAAAATAAAATGGGTCAATAAATTCCACTTTTATTATTTCTATCTGCCAGGTGGCGAAATTAATTACCCTGAAAAATGAACAGCGTTGTAACATCATTCAGTTTAGAGAACTGCAGGGGGGCTATGTAAATATTGTCCGTAGCAAGATGGCTCCTCCAAAGCTGTAAAAGCTCTCTTTGACACTCAGCATTACCTCTGCTACAGCTGATGTCATGCCAGGAGAACTCTCTATCGAAATAAAAAAAATGAAAAGCTTTTGATGGTGTTAAAACGCTAAACAATTTCAATCTTTTATTCCTCTCAGGTAGCCATTATATTGCAGGAGACTCTACCTAAGAAGTGCCGTCCTGTGCTGCCAAGCGATTTCTAGCCCATTTACTAACCCCCAAAATATCAACATATTAAGTAAATTCATAGTTAATGGTTTAGTTTGCTGTTCCACTTGAAATTAAAACACTAAAAGAAAAAGTGTATTTTTCAAACTGTACAATTTGTAAAACTTGGTCCAGAGTTATGAAATCCAGCTATGACTGCCTAAATGATTACTAAATAATTAAAAAATAAAAAATAAATAAAATAAAAAAGTAAGATGGTGCACTAATACTTTGTTTTATATATTGATTTTTACATGCTGACATTTGATGTAATTCACTTACTTGAAAATATAACCACAGTGCCCTCACTTGAAATAACATTTGAAAGCAGGTTTCTGTAAGGATGGTCTTTTCTTTTACTGTTAAGACAGCCCTGTTGAGGCGGCTTTTTCCAAGCTGCCATGCAGTTCACCCATGGGGGGTAGTGTCATGTATAACGACAACTAGCCTACCTCTGTCTGAGGCTGAAGGATTTAATAGAGGCCAACCAGTGGATCATGGCGAGACACTTCACACACTCCTGCGGTGGAGAAGAGCAGTGAGGTGACAGTGGACTCTTTCTATGATGCAATCAGGCCTGCATTTGCCCTCGAGGGGCCTGTGATCTTGTTGATTTTGTCTATTTTTCCCTGTGATGTACTCACCATGAGGTGCGTCGCCCCACGGGCGATTTCTAGCCCATTTACTGTCCTTTTATGTTCTGCCTCCCCATTTAGATGTCCTGATTTCTCACCCGCTGTTTTCTACATCAAGCTCTGAAGATGCTGTCAGGAGTACTGGAGAATCCTCTTTCTGGCCGAATCATATCACATTATATTGTTGAGATGGTTTTGAGTTCCTGGGGGAGGAGCAGTGGATCTTACAATGAATCTTGGTTGTTTTCTGTCAGATCTTGTTTGTCCCTTTTGAATGTGGATTGTCTGTGGCCTCTAATCGAAGAGTTTATCTTCAAAACATGATGAGTGCTTATTTTACAGTTTGTTTTTCACAAATGATAAATGTATAAACTATCATTATTACCCATTTATAAATTATGAAACACTTTTGTTCAATTTCTCCTTCAAATTAAAAAGCAAAAGCAGATTATAGATGTATATAGATCTCTATCTATCTATCTATCATCTATATCTATCTATCTATCTATCCGTCCGTCCGTCCGTCCATCCATCCATCCATCCATCCATCTATCTATATATATATAGAGACACTTCACACACTCCTGCGGTGGAGAAGAGCAGTGAGGTGACAGTGGACTCTTTCTATGATGCAATCAGGCCTGCATTTGCCCTCGAGGGGCCTGTGATCTTGTTGATTTTGTCTATTTTTCCCTGTGATGTACTCACCATGAGGTGCGTCGCCCCACGGGACTGTTTTCCAGGACCTGGTGTAATGTTAGATTGTAAAGCTGGAAGGCAAGAGGGAAGCCATTTCGTGGCTCTCAAGCTCAGATGTGAAAGTAATACTCAGTTGGTGTGACAGCAGGCCTCTCTGGATTGAACCTATCATATTAAGTTATTTCACTGACATTGAGGATGTGTGTAAAAAAAAAACACGACTGAACATTGCAACCACGTAGATGGTTGATGCATACTAATAAGCTAAATGATTTTATATGGATGGACGATTCGTGAACTCGCAATGACATAAAAGAATGAGCGGGTGATACGTCTGGACATGATCCAAACCTCAGAGACAAGAGGGAGCAAAAGGCTCTTTTGAAAGTTTTTCCAGCAGAGTGACATTGAAATGTCATTTTGGCTTTTTTTCCCCATCCACACTGCTGAATACACCATTACAGTGGCTTTGTTCTTGACGGGCACTTTCACTACAAAGGTAGAAACCGGACGCGGGAAGAGTTTTGATGAAGCGAATGCCGTCGGAGGGGCATCCTAGGTCTTCTAGTCCACCACAGCTGATGGGATTACATTTTGGGAATGGAAAACTCCTGCCTCGTCTGCACAAGCCACATGTCTATTCTTCAAGTAGACAAAGTGGAGCGAGAAAGGAGGAGGGGGTGTGGATGATTAAATTAAATGTTGTTTGGGTTAGTATGCTCAATGGGATTGAGGGTTCATTGTGTTGGACAGATAGGGAAGAGGGCAGAGGGAAGTTCTGTGGTGAGATTAACTTTAAGCCTTCCATTCTTTCTGACTGCGTATACTTTCAATCAGAGTTCTGTAATCACTCCACTCCAACTCCAATCCAGGTTTTCCATTTCATGCTCATTTGTGAGAAAACTCCACCAATTTGCACCCAGGTACTGTTCCACAATAAAGCTATTACATTAGAGTAGGATTAGGATGATAATGTGATTGCTTGGGATTTCAAAAAAGACTACACAATCATCACAATTCAAGTTTTAAGCAAATGTATTTAACTTGCATTATATTTAAGTAATAATAAAATATATTTAACTGTTACTACTACTTTAATTATGTTTCTGTAAATGTCCAGTTGCAATGTTTATGTCACGATTCGCTGCTGGAAGGAACGATGGAGAAGTGGATAACATAAACGGTATTTAATTAGAGAATCACAGCGGTAAATCCACAACAGGAACAGGGGTAAACACACGTAATCCAACATGTAGACCCGACAAACACAGACTGCACAGACTGGGGCTAAATGCATTGGATAACAAGGGACAAGACGAGACACACCTGACATCAATGAACAATCAACGTGAGGGAGAACCTGGGTCACAGGGAGCACAGGTCTGACAGTTTAGATATGCAAATATTTTGTGCATATTAAGTAATAGTTCACTCAAAAATTAAAATCACCCCATGATTTACTCACCCTCAAGCTTATTCTACGCCTACGTTCTATATTCTCAGAGCCGTGGGGAGCACTTTTTTAGGCTTCAAAATCTCAACCACTGTTCACTGCCATTATAAAGCTTGGAAAAGCCAGGACATTTATTTTTATCCATATCCCTTTAAATGGTTTTCTTATCACATGTGTTAGTTTGGCAACATTCTATTAACCTTTATTCATATTAGATCAAAAATAAATGTATTTTAATTTTAATTTTTTTATTTTTAAGCCACACAGTTACAAAAGCATCTCTGCATTGACTCATCAGCTACATTTGTCTTCAGCATATTCTTGAAAATAACTATTAATAATTTGAAAACAATTTAATCGAATCGTGACCCAATTTCAATATGCATCAAACTGCTATCAGAGCAAATATTTACACCCCTATACATCTGAGATAGATGAGAGTTACAAATTTCTACCACACATTTTTCTCACCACTTTTTATATTCCACAATATATATTTTTTTTTTTTCGTTCTCTGCATCATTTTCACAAAATGTCTTTCCAATAATTTCACAAATTCCTTTCATTATGAGTGTTAATAGTCTGTTGTTGACAATTCTTGTTGACATTCAATTGCATTATGGGCTGATGTGTTGCACTCGTGATGGAGCGATATCAGAGTGATTTTGAAACGGGAGAGAACAGACACTCCAGCTTTACACTGCTCACTCCAGGCACATATTCTGTTTTCAATCCTCGTATATGAACAGGCATTAAGAGATCTTTCCATAGTTAAATACGCAGACTGACAATAAGATTAATTTAGGCCTGTTTACCAGAGATCAAAAGGGATCAGCTGGCGCGATGAGTTGTTTGCTGAAGGATGAAGTAGCGCGAGTACTGTGAGTGTTGATGTGTCACATTGACCTAGCCGGAACAGCTCTGCATCACGCCACTCGCCTAATGAGGTTTTTGACAACGGCCAGCTGTTCCTGGAGAGGTGAAGAGGGTATCATCTCCAGAACCGTCACACTTGCCCACTTTGTGCCAGCTTACTGCAGTCTAATTGACATCTGCCTGACTCTGTCTTCACAAAAGCTGGACAGGAAGAAGCGAAAACCAATTAAAATCTGATCAATGAGTGCTTTCTTCACGTACACAAAGAGATTCCTGCGGTTCGGTGCAAGTTTTTCTGTTTAAGCACCCCTGTGGTTTGTTTTCTAGCTTTGTTTTGTACCAGTAAGCTCAGGCTGGGAGAACAGTTATTACAGGCTCTTTACGGAGGCTGTGTGTGACCCCTGTCTGAAGGTGAACGCCACCGGCTGCTCCAGCGTAGTCCATCACAACACTGCTTACTGCTTTCCATTACACTCCAGGTGCTCTTCAGTACTGCTGATACACACAAAACACACACAATGTAGCTCTATCTCACCTGAATTGTACCTTGTAACCCCTCAGCCCACACGCGTACACGTCCACGGGGCTGTTTAAAATACAGTCATCGCTCAAATCCACCTACCCACTAATACACCCGCCACTTATAAACACACTCACACGGGTCGTCACAATGACGGACTGAAGTGAGGCCTCGCCACCTCGGGTCCGCGCTCCTCAGAGAGGCAGCCAAGGGCCGTTTCCCTTGCGGAGGACTGGAATAAGTGTCAGCAGTGGCTGCAGATGGGGTCAAGTCTTTATTCAGAGATGAAAAAGGGAAATGAAAGGCCACAGTTCACTCTGTAAGTTACATGACACACTGGAAAATAGGCAGTTTCTAATACTTCACTTGTTTTGAAGTAAGGGGAATTTACAATGATGAAATGTGGCTGCTGGTAGTGCAGTTAATGGCTGTATGTGCATTGTTCAAGTGCTCAAATGCAAAAATTTAGATATTTATGAATATGCATTTATTGTCTTTGAAAAAGGAGTCATTAATGTAAAATGCTGTATTAAATATTCTATTTAATTTTATGATTTTTGACAGTTTGGTGTTTAGTTTAAATAATTGAATAATGGCAGACAAATGATGACAAATGAAAAAGAATCAAGGAGATGCATCTATAGATAAACTATAAAATTATATGAATTATATTGGCCTTTATTTCACTTTAAGATATCAAAAGCTAGTTCAAATCTTCAAATCACATATACACTACCCTAGTAGCAGTAAAGACATTTATATTCTTACAAAAAAAAAGTCTATTTCAAATAAATGCTGTTCATTTGAACTTTATATTCATCAAAGATAAAAATGTATCATGGTTTTCACAAAAATATTAAGTAGCACAACCATTTTCAACATTGACAAAAATATAAAATTCTTGAGCACCAAATCAGTAGCCTATCTTACAATGATTTCTTAAGGATCATACAACACAGAAGACTGGAGTAATGGCTGCTGAAAATTACTTTTGAATATATATTAAAATACAATTGCAATAAATTGTAATAATATTTCACAACATTACGGTTGTACTGTAATTTTTATTAAATGCAGCTTTGGTGAGCATACAGGACTTCTTTCAAAAACATTAAAAAAGTGCCAACCCTAAACATTTGAATGGTAGTGTAGGTGAGGTTGAATGATTTGAAATGTTATTTATTGAATTGAGAAATGATAACTTCATCAGTTTTAATAATTATTAAATCAAATACTAAAAACACCAGCATGCTGCTGAGGTTTTTTTTTTCTCACTTCTGAGAGGGCGTCTTTAACCAAGGATCTCAAGGATAATTTTCCACTTCAAAATGCAAACAATATACCACTTTGGCATCTGTGATGTTTGAGGGTTTGATTAAACTTGGCCCAGGTTTCTTTTATAAGGTATGCGTTAGTTTAGTACACCTCCATAACTTCACTGGTTTATGGCCAATTAATACTAATGCACAACATACCAATCAGAACACAGCTTTTTGTTTAATAAAATGTTTTTGTATAGTATGTGTGTTCCTTTATTAATGCAAAGGCATCACAATGTTTTCTAAAATCCCATTTTACTAGCTCCTTTTCAAATGTTTGTTTGGCACTGTAAACACTTGTATCACTGTTTCACTAACCACAGACATTACATTACATGTTAGTAAGAATCCAGTGACTTTATTCAATCTTATGTGCATAGTAATGCTCTGGATTTTGTACATTAGATTGACTGAAATGATCGATCTTTGTACTCTTTTTCCTCAAACCAAGCTTGCGTTAAAAGATGCATTATACTTTTCAAATTACATTTCAACTGCCAATGCATTTCCTCTCTCTTATCCTTTTCTCATCCCACACATTAGTGATCGCCCTAATGTGGTCATGAATCTTAAATGCCCGGGTATTCATAGATTTGCTGAGTCTGTGTTTAGAACGCAGATTTAAGAAGCTGTCAGTAAGAGAAATGAACGACAAACCCATATATAAATATGATCACCTAGATCATTAGGTATTATAATGTTATGACATTGACATGTATGGGAAGATCATTTGTCAAAAAGCAGGGGGAAAAAAGCATGGATGCACTGAATTAGGAGACATATAATATTGATATAATGTTCTGCCAACTGCATTTACTAAAAACCTGCAAAATTAACCTTTGAATATTCTTCAACATGTTCAGAGAAAAGTGAATCCATCACTTTTCCAAGAATCAGCAGAATTAACCTTTAAATATTCTTCAAGATGTTCGCACTTGGTTTTGACCCACAGGCTAATTAGCATATATGAACAGATATGCACACAAATTACATCTATACACCCACACATCCAGATTCTGTATTTCTACCTTTTTTTTCTCTCCCTCTTCCTGCTGACCAAATCAATTATAACATGAATGCTAATGATCACATCATAGATCAAATGAGTTCGTTATCAAACACTTTTATCCGCACTGTCCCAGCACACCCCCACATGAACACATGTGCACGCGAAATGGCAGTCTCGTGTTCATTTCAACCCTTTCATCTCTCTCAGCCACTGCCTCTTCTTTTACAAACATGCGCTATATAGCACTGGCGCTAACACGATAGAAACCAAACCGCTCCCCTTTCCGAAAGCTCGAATCATCCACGCTTCATGCTCGCAGGCAGTTCAAACTCTCTTCTAACTCATTAAAGCTGATTTGGGATTATTTACATGCCGCTGGGAAGCACAGTAAACACGATTAGGTTGGACAAATACCGGGGTCAATATTTTGCCGACGTTCCAATTAATAAAACATATCATACGATATGAAGCTACCGCTATCTGCAGTAGAAAGGAAGGCAGCTAGGCAGGGCATAATTGGCAAGACAAAGAAACAAGGACCCCTACTGTTATGCACTGACATGCCTGTCACAGTAAACCAGTATGCTAGCTCAAATGAGCATTGATGAACTGAAATATTCTTGGAAACCAAATGGGAAATTGAAATTTAAAGAGAACTTGAGGTAAAAAGAGGAAAATAATGAAAAAAAAAGTGAAGCAGAGATAAAAGCGAGCCGCGTAAAAGCACTGAAGTGATAGAATGTTGAGAGGAAAACAGTGCTTAGCCACAAACATACTACACACACATATCCACATGTACTTGAAGTCTGAGGAGAAAAAGACACTTTGCAGCTTTTCACTTTATCACAAAGCCTCCTCTTGTCTTGTCCCTGGCTAAAATTAGCCGGTGTTGACGAGAGCCCCTTGCGTGGCGATAAAACAGATGAATTATGCAAAGGGATTGCACAGAGGAGAAATATGAGGCAGGGTGAATGGAGGGGGAGATGTCGAAGTGCACTGTGAATGTATGTGTTTGAGAAGCTGTTTATACATGTATGTTCTATGTATACATACAATATTCATAACACTCAGCAGACATCTTTGAAACAGCCTGAGCAGCTATTTTCTATGTAGGAAACAGGCACATAAGCTCCAGTATATATTTGAATGAGGAAATACCAAAATTAACCCTTTGAGCGGTACAGTCCCACATATGGGATTTTTATTTCCGTGCCCCTGGGAGTACGGTCCCACATATGGGATCTAGAACGTTTGGTGTCGTCGCATAACTACCAAATTCAAACTGTGCTTTCGCGCTTTAGCTCTCTTTAGAGAGACGTGCACTGCGCTTGTCATATTATCACATATATGCAGTGTTTTTAACCACATAATGTTTATTTTAGGTTTCAGACATTTAAAGACGAAACACACTCATTTACACATATTTGTGAATCGGAATATCAGATTGTTCATGACATGGTATGCAAGTTTGTGAATATTTTAAATAAAAAAGGAAAAACAAAATAAAAGCGATCCATCTGTCATACAGTGTTATTGTGGCCGCGGTGTGTCACGTGACAAGCATGACGGGAGTTAACAGTTAACGGGAGTGTCACAGCTAACATGTGGAGGATGTTAACTGTGACAAGATGATTGACAGGCCAGTTTACAGTGACAGGGTGCGTGTATCTATGCGACAAGAGCGGTCCGTTAAAGACGCAATTGTATGACATGATAGTACGTCCCAAAGCTTGCCTACTCTTTTACTACACACTTTTCTTCACCAAAAGAGTACATACTTTAAGGGCGTAGTATAAGTGGTACATTGGGACGCAGCATTTTTTTGGAATGCACTTCTGCGTCACCTTAACGAGACGATCAAGGAGGGGCCTTCGTCGCACATTTTGTACACTGGTTAAAATCTATCCAAAATATTGCTTTCTCCAGTAAAAAAGTCATCTCAGGAGAGAAAAATGCACAGAATGCACAGATTTTACAAGCAAAAACGGTCGAAAACAGTTCTAAACAAATAAGTTGGTGGTTTTTGATTTGCGAGGGCAACAGGGTATATGGACTTTTTCACTGGAGGAAGCATTATTATGGATTATGAACTGAAAGTGATGGTTTAAAGTTAAAACACCTTAATGATGGATTTGTTTCTTAATAAAACACAGCTTTTCACTTCACAAAACATCACTTGATGGATTGGAGTAGTGGATTACTGTGATGTTTTTATCAGCTGTTTGAACACTCATTCTGATGGCACCCATTCACTGCAGAGGATCCATTGGTGATTGGTTTTGGCGTGTGAAGAAAAACTCTAAAGAAACTTTTCCCATTATATAATATATAGTATTGTAATATATTTCCACTTTTGTGGAAAGGAACGTTTCCATGGATGCTAAAGGTTCTTCATGGAACCATAGATGCCAAATATAAATATGCTTAAAACTATATTTTTTTTCTGTGTGGTATAGCTAATGCATCAGTGTATTCTAGAGTTAAAAATGACAATGATTTGATCAAAAAGCCAACTGTCTCTTCAAACTAGTACAATTGTCCTTAAAACAACTATGGAATATAGAATAGTGTGTACACATATAAAAGTGATTAGCATTGATAGTATGTACAGTATCTCACAGAAGTGAGTACACCCCTCACATTTTTGTAAATATTTTATTATATCTTTTCATGTGACAACACTGAAGAAATGACACTTTGCTACAATGTAAAGTAGTGAGTGTACAGCTTGTATAACAGTGTAAATTTGCTGTTCCCTCAAAATAACTCAACCCACAGCCATTAATGTCTAAACCACTGGCCACAAAAGTGAGTACACCCCTAAGTGAAAATGTCAAAATT
>NW_015642811.1:2261478-2263440 GCF_001515625.1 Sinocyclocheilus rhinocerous
GTTCGGTGACGTCACATAACTGCCAAATTCAAACTGTGCTTTCGCACTTTAGTTGGCGCTGAGCCAGAGAGAGAAGGGCACTGCGCTTGTCATATTATCACAACTATGCAGTGTTTTTTACCGCATAATGTTTATTTTAGGTTTCAGACATTTAAAAACACATGAGTACTAGTAAAACAATACATTTAGAGTTTGTAAAATACACACATATGTCTATGGAAGCAACAATAACAATCCATTCAAATTTAATTTGCCGATGTGTTTTATTCATATCAGATACACATAGTGTAAGTAACTATAAAGTTCACTCTATTCTTCACCCAGTTCACCGGCCACTTATTACTTGTATTTCTGGAGAAATTGATGAATTCACATGCTGTAAATCCGACTGACAGGACTCTCTGAACTGCAGCACGAACAAACATGGCGGCACCCATCTCACATTACAGATCATGATCAAGATCATTTAGAAAGGTTTTTAAACGACGAAACACACTCATTTACACATATTTGTGAATCGGAATATCAGATTGTTCATGACATGGTATGCAAGTTTGTGAATATTTTAAATAAAAAAGGAAAAACAAAATAAAAGCGATCCATCTGTCATACAGTGTTATTGTGGCCGCGGTGTGTCACGTGACAAGCATGACGGGAGTTAACAGTTAACGGGAGTGTCACAGCTAACATGTGGAGGATGTTAACTGTGACAAGATGATTGACAGGCCAGTTTACAGTGACAGGGTGCGTGTATCTATGCGACAAGAGCGGTCCGTTAAAGACGCAATTGTATGACATGATAGTACGTCCCAAAGCTTGCCTACTCTTTTACTACACACTTTTCTTCACCAAAAGAGTACATACTTTAAGGGCATAGTATAAGTAGGCACACTGGGACCCAGCATTACAATAAAGTGTTAAAAGGACAAGTTTAAAAGAATAGTTCACTGAAATTTGCTATTAATTTACTCACCCTGCAGACCATCCCAGATGCAGATGCTTCTGGTTAAAATACAAGTCTTCTATCCAAAATATTGCTTTCTCCAGTAAAAAAGTCATCTCAGGAGAGAAAAATGCACAGATAAAGCACTGTTTACAAGCAAAAACGGTCGAAAACAGTTCTAAACAAATAAGTTGGTGGTTTTTGATTTGCGAGGGCAACAGGGTATATGGACTTTTTCACTGGAGGAAGCATTATTATGGATTATGAACTGAAAGTGATGGTTTAAAGTTAAAACACCTTAATGATGGATTTGTTTCTTAATAAAACACAGCTTTTCACTTCACAAAACATCACTTGATGGATTGGAGTAGTGGATTACTGTGATGTTTTTATCAGCTGTTTGAACACTCATTCTGATGGCACCCATTCACTGCAGAGGATCCATTGGTGATTGGTTTTGGCGTGTGAAGAAAAACTCTAAAGAAACTTTTCCCATTATATAATATATAGTATTGTAATATATTTCCACTTTTGTGGAAAGGAACGTTTCCATGGATGCTAAAGGTTCTTCATGGAACCATAGATGCCAAATATAAATATGCTTAAAACTATATTTTTTTTCTGTGTGGTATAGCTAATGCATCAGTGTATTCTAGAGTTAAAAATGACAATGATTTGATCAAAAAGCCAACTGTCTCTTCAAACTAGTACAATTGTCCTTAAAACAACTATGGAATATAGAATAGTGTGTACACATATAAAAGTGATTAGCATTGATAGTATGTACAGTATCTCACAGAAGTGAGTACACCCCTCACATTTTTGTAAATATTTTATTATATCTTTTCATGTGACAACACTGAAGAAATGACACTTTGCTACAATGTAAAGTAGTGAGTGTACAGCTTGTATAACAGTGTAAATTTGCTGTTCCCTCAAAATAACTCAACCCACAGCCATTAATGTCTAAACCACTGGCCACAAAAGTGAGTACACCCCAAAGTGAAAATGTCCAAATT
>NW_015642811.1:2267580-2271767 GCF_001515625.1 Sinocyclocheilus rhinocerous
TTTTTTCTTGTCTTCACCACCTGGCTACTGTTGTAAAATGTTGAGCGATTCAAACAAAAAGTAATCAATAAATAGAACAAAATAAAAAAAATAAAAGACCGCAAGTGACGTCGCTAGCGGAAGCGCAAGTGTCTGAGAGTACAAGTCTGAGAATGCAAGTCTGAGAGTGCAAGTGCAAGGCTGCAGCCAGACCCTCTTGACTTTTGTGGCCAGCGGTTTAGACATTAATGGCTGTGTGTTGAGTTATTTTGAGGGGACAGCAAATTTACACTGTTATACAAGCTGTACACTCACTACTTTACATTGTAGCAAAGTGTAATTTCTTCAGTGTTGTCACATGAAAAGATATAATAAAATATTTACAAAAATGTGAGGGGTGTACTCACTTCTGTGAGATACTGTATATGCTGAGAATATTTGACTGTATGCAAAGAACGCTGTTTTCTATGCAAGGCCCATCTGTATCTCTTTTCTCTGAAAACTGTATCTGATAAAGCCAT
The DNA here is from genome assembly GCF_001515625.1 of Sinocyclocheilus rhinocerous. Lineage (NCBI taxonomy): Eukaryota > Metazoa > Chordata > Actinopteri > Cypriniformes > Cyprinidae > Sinocyclocheilus > Sinocyclocheilus rhinocerous. The sequence goes on from NW_015642811.1 coordinate 2,268,081, forward strand.
GTGTTTGTACTGTGTTGGTTTTATTCTTCTTTATATTATTTTAAAAGACAAAAAGAATGCCCAAGTAACACAAACGTCCATCTCAAAGGATGAATTCTTGTCCACTTTTCAAAACAAACATGAAGTAGAGGCAGAGTTCGAGATGGCACTTTAGAAGTACTGCAATAAAAACTGTGGACACAACGGGCAGAATTCAGAGATGGAGAGAGAGGAGGGAGAGAAGAAGGACGGATGATGGAGTTTAGCATAGAACTGCAGATGAGGAGCTGCTGCAGTATCAGTGTGGGTGGAAGTGTCAGTGCTTAAATGACTCCCATCTTCTCCCTCTCTGTTCACCCCCGCTTTCTTTCTCTTAGACAAATTTACCCAGGCCAGCAATAGGAGGTCTGTCATACCTGCAGAAAGCTATCCACTTACATTCCCATTCATCTCAGTTGATTTGAAATCTGCCATCTCTACTGATAGGTGCTCAGTTCTGCAGCCAGGATATTTTGAGGTCTGGTCTGGGGTGATTCTTTTGTTTCTCAGAATCTTGGTCTGTCATCTGTGAAGCATGCTGTGCAATCCAGTCCATGTGTGAGAGAGCATTGTGCATGCTGCAGACAAAAGTAAAAATTCTGTCATTACTTACTCACCTCTGTGTTGATCTAAACCTATATGCTGTTATTTTTCCTGTGAATCACTTTTCAGGTACTTTTTCAGCAATTCAGTGACTACAGCTGTCAAGCTCCAAAAAGAACAGAAAAACACTTTAAAAGAACCATAAAGTTCCATATGACGTGTACTTTACAGTATATGCCAATCCTTTTTGAGCTTTGTGTGAGGAACAAACTGAACATTTGTTTTGTAGTCTCTGAAAATCCTTGCCCTTTGCTGCAGATCTCAGAAACTCTTCTCCAAATTTCTCCTTATAGTATTCATAATAACAGCAGTGAAATACATTTGAGTAAACTATTCCTATAATAATGGGGTAGTGTTGGCAGGAGGGTAGCAGTGACACATTACATGCAGATTTTAATATCATTGCATGCCATTTACTTATATTTGGATACTACTATCCACTGTTATCCAATTAATTCTAATGTGAGTAGCATTGAAAGTTCATATAAGTTCCAATATATTGCATAATTTAACAAAAATGTGAAATTAATTAATAATACCTTTTAATAAAATTCATTAAAACATTATTTAATAAAAAATACCTAAATATAAAATAAATTAAACTGCATTACCACAAAGGCACCACAGTAACCAGTAAAAAATAATGCTTCATTTTATCCCTGCATCTGTCACTGATCTGTCATGCTGAATGAAGGCTTTGTCTTGTAAAAATGTTAGCAATTGTTTAATGTGTCATTGGTGGCATTGGTGGCATTTTCCCCCAAAATGGCTTGGGAGGAGCAGCTGCAATACACAATTTAAAGAAGTATGATTCAAGAAATAAATATTTAAAAACGAGAGACATGTTTTTGTTTATTGGGCATGGGTACATGCCATACATGCTGTATAATACGTATGACTAAATTTTGTCATGACTGACATTATTTCCAACTTCAATCAAAACCTGAATAAGTAAATCAAGGTCTTAGGGTTCACTCAAAAATTACATGCAGGTGTCTTGAAGTAAAGTTAGAATTAACCTCTGTAGGAAGGAGGACCTCCTGAAGTATGTGTGTGTTTCTCTGCTATCAGATGAGATTAAAGAAACAAACCTCATACTTAACTCTCTTTCTAAATGTTAGCAATCTTCTCAGTGCAAACATATATCTAATCATGGCACACAGTTCTTTGACATTCTTTCTCAAGTGGCTTACACTACACTAATTACAAGTAAAGTGCCTTGCTCGAGGCCTTAACTGTGGTAGAGCTATACTACTGTATGACCTCAGTGGCTCTCAACATCATGGTTCACACACACACACACAAACACACACACACACACACACACACACACACACATGACAGAACTGGAGAGGATTTGCAAGGAGGAATGGCAGAGGATCCCCAAATCCATGTGTGAAAAACTTGTTGCATCTTTCCCAAAAAGACTCATGGCTGTATTAGATCAAGAGGGTGCTTCTACTAAATACTGAGCATTTTTCAGTTTTTCTTTTTTAATAAATCTGCAAAGATGTCAACAATTCTGTGTTTTTCTGTCAATATGGGGTGCTGTGTGTACATTAATGAGGAAAAAAAATTAACTTAAATGATTTTAGCAAATGGCTGCAATATAACAAAGAGTGAAAAATTTAAGGGGGTCTGAATACTTTCCGTACCCACTGTATATATATTATTGAACCTTTACGATTCATAATGGGATAGTCCAACCAACATTGAAAATGATGTTATTATTTACTAGCCTTATGTCAAACCCATATGACTTTCTTTCTTCTATAGAGCACAAAAAGTTCATTGCCACTCTATGATGAAGGTATGAAGCATGTGAATAAAGAGGCTTTTGATCTCCAAAATGAAAAAAAAAAAATGAATAAAGTCACATTTAATAAAAATAAAACAAACTCTAGAACAGCTTTGTTTGAGAAACAGATCAATAAATAATTATTGACAAAAAATCCTTAAGTGCACCCAAGCCCCTATTAGTGTGTTCTTCTGAGAAGTATAACAAGTCATTTTTAACAAATTGTTCTTTTCACGAATTGAAGATTCAGTCAACAAGTAACATTTCAGTCTGTTTCATCACACAAATCTATCGTATATCTTCAGAAGACTTGAAATATGCTACACGGGTCATATGAATCACTTACTTTTAAGGTTATTTGTGTCCTTTTTGGAGATTGCATTCCCAGTAAGTTCACCTTTTTTGAAAGAAAGTTATACAAGTTTGGAACGACATGAGAGTGAGTAAACTGTAGAATGATCATTTATGGATTAACAATTTATTTACCCTACCGTGAGCCACGTAAGAATTCAAAAGTCCCTCGGTCCAATTTATCCAGTGATGGCACCTGAGAACGCCCTGCAGACCAGTCTGATACCTGGAAAGAAAATGCACTCTTCCATCACTTATTAAAGAGAATGGGAAACCTAATAATACACATTATCTTCTCTGATTTTGTTGAAAGGATTGTGTGGATGAACAGTAGGGGCAGGGAGAGCATGGAAAACCTCTCAGCTCTAATGACACTGCTATTTGTATGTATAGGTGCTTTCAGGGTATAATCTTGGTCATTGTTGCTGCGCTGAATGGAATGGAGCAAAAGTGTGGAGGCAAAGTGAGATGGAATGTGTAAATCTGTCTGATATCAAAGGGAACCAATTACAATACATTAAGGTATTTGATTTACTAACATCAAAGTACAAAAAAGAGATTTGTCTGCTTGTAGCTAACAATTATCTGACCTGGTGGCATGGCCTTTTTTAGTTTCCCATTTGTAGCTGTACCATTATGGTGATATTCTCTTAATGTAATCAAAGAGTCCATCTGCCGCCTGAGAAAACGTGAATATGGTTACAGACTCGTTTAAATTCTTGACAATGGATTGCATATAGACATCAGATACGTAGAAACAGTCAAAAATCTACGGTGGCCGAGAAGTGCAAAGCAAATCACAATTCTGAAAACAAAATAACAAATTACAAACGCAAATTCAAGTCTAAAAAACAAAATAACAATTCAGAAAGCACAACAACAATTCAGAAAACATTATAACAAGTCAGAAAACACAA
>NW_015642811.1:2272072-2273348 GCF_001515625.1 Sinocyclocheilus rhinocerous
ATATATATATATATATATATGTATATATATATATATATATATATATTAACTAAATTGCTAAACTTAAAATTAATTTAAACACAAAAATTTGCTTTTTCTTAGTTATCAAATGAGACCCATTACGAAAATGTACAAAATGTGTGAGAGATATCTTTTGGTATACGCATCCCAAACAAATCCAGAATAAACAACTTTTTGGATCTAATGAGGTGCTCAGTGGTCCATGGGCTTCCCTCCATGTATAATTATGCCAGAGCGGAAATGCACTTACACTTAGGGGAGATAAAAGGATTTGTAAAGCTATGTAAGTACAAAAAGAAAAAAGAAAAGAAAAAGAGTGGCGTAAGCGATCAATAATTAATTTACTTTCAGCAGTCAGGGGCAATTAACAGACTTTCCCCCCATTACAGTCTAAAAGGCCACATTGCCTTCTTTCCCCGTAATCTGACTCTGATCATTGTGGCAATCACGGATTACCAACCACGAAATCGATACGAGAGGATACGAACCACTACACATTTGAGCAATTAAATCACATGGTTCATATGTCCTGAAAGGTGCAAAAGGAATTTGCCACACATTGTGGTAATTTACAAGTCTTCCAAGGTAAAGAACTTGTGATTCTGGCAAGAGTAAGAATGAAGAATTTAAATTGGCAAGCATTTTAAAGACACCTTACTTTTGAATGCTTTTGTCCTTGATGAATCAAATTTTTGGCTCTTCTAACATGAAATATTTTCAATATTATTCAACATTTCATACACAGTATGAAGGTCTCATCAAGTGCATAGATGTATATGTTGAATATAAAGTGTACAAAGTATTGTTTTTCAGTTCTGTTTTGAAACTGCGTCATCCATTCATTGTTTGTGTATGTCTTCCATCTCCTCTATGAAAAGCAGTAGCTTCTGAGCATGTGTGTGCTAGCCCAACATCAAATATTGACATTCAGATGCTGTAGTGTCTCTCAGTCAGCCAAGAAGAGATAAAGTCAAAATTCCAGTCACTGTTGAGTTCGAGGACGTACAGGTATAAAGGCAGGATTTATTCTCTAAAAGGTTTAAGGGAAAGTGTAAAGGTATTTGTGGTACAAGATATACAACACAAGGTTATAATAAGCTCCACGTAAAGTGCGGCACTCCTCTTGATGTAGGGTACTCTCTCTCTGGCTGTCTAGCGCTCTCTCCCTCTTCTTCAGTACACTACTCAAGTTCCCATGCTGGATGCTGACAGTTGCCTGCGGCATTCAAGAAAAACTAAAAAAAAAAAAAAAAAA
>NW_015642811.1:2273377-2289037 GCF_001515625.1 Sinocyclocheilus rhinocerous
TATCGTCTCTCATCTCGAGAGGTGAAATGCCAACTCAGAATGCATCACAGCCTGGCTCTAAGCATCAGATGACCTGTCTTCAGATGTCCCTGAACCCTCAGTTCTCCTCTCCCACTCAGAATGCACTGACTCAACCTGATCAGAGAACGAGTGTCATTCACACGGGCTGAGAGAACAGTGTGCCATTTGAAATGGACACACACATGCACACCTCTTGCGTTTCTTTGAGTGAAACCTCTAATCCATTGGACTTGCTGCCTCCTGAAGCAGAATAAAAATGCTGTTATATCATGCTGGTACTTTGTTTATACTTCGTTTCAAAGAGTACAAGGCCCTTTGGAGGCCCAGTGGAAAATCAATGGCCAGAATAATGATGCAGTCTTGGGTTGGCTTGGATCTGTGCTTTGCATTCAGTGTCATCCTGAACACAGATTGGATGCGAGCCCTCACCCACATAAGTAATTTCATTCAGTTACATTCTTCTGTCTTCTTTTGTCTCCACACGTATATCCACAGGTAATGACGGTAGGAGGCCTATTTGTGCACAGAAGCCCAAGGGAGGGGAAAAAAAGGAGTCAATGACATTGGGTTTCATTTATAGTTGGCCAAGTTGCGTACTGTGCAGTAAAAAGGATCTTGAGCAAATTTTCTTTTTAAAAATGTAATTTATGAATTTTTAGCAGCCACACTCCAGACTTCATTGTCACATGAAATCATGAAATAATTATAATACCTGTATGATGATTTGGTGCTGGTTATATGATTAGTGTTGAAAACAATTGTGTTGCTTAATATTTTTGTGGAAACCGTGATTTTTTATTTTTATTTTATTTGTTTATTTAAAAAAAAATCAGGATTTGTTGATGACTAGAAATATTATTTGAAATAGAAACCTTTAACCCCTCCAGAGGTTCTGTAATCTACGCCGCTCAGCTCATCATGTGTCAAGAGTGACCTCTGCTGTTTCCTCAGTGCATGCATTCATATTGCTTACATGGGTGACAGGTCATTTAGACTCTAGACTTTCTTCAAAATCTGTGAAGACATTTTCAAAAAAAAAAAATCTTTAATTTACATATGGCAATGATTTGTGTGTGTGTGTGTGTGTGTGTGTGTATGTTTTCTTTTTAAGGGAAAATCTCTTGTAAAATGAAACATATTATGTGAAATTAGTAACAACGAATAACAAAAACGTACTAAAACCTCAACTAAAAAATATTTAATTTAACATACATTAAGCTAAATGATTCAAATATATTGTAGCATGTTCAAAAGGTTACTGTTGTTAAAGGAATGTGCTAATGTTAATGTTGCACTTACTTTATTCTGTTGTTATTAAATGTTCTGTGTGAGTTGGGACAAGCCCCGTCCCCTGGGTATGTGTGAGGGGAGTACTGGGGAAAGAGGGGCAGAAGATTTCAAGTGTGGTGCTCTGAATAAATCGGGGTGTTTGTTACGACGTGGATGTGGCCGACAACAGCCTTAAACACTGCAAAATGCTTCGTTATTGTCTCGAGAATGCTACAGTTTATTTAAAAAAGGTATAATAGCGTTAAAATATTTATTTTAATATACATTCTCTATTTATTTTAATATATTCTCTCTACGACAATTGGGGGCCAGTTGTCCAAAAGTAATCTGATCGGATTTTGGCCATCGGATTGGATCAAATCTTGAAAATGGGTTGTTCAAAAGAAAAAAAGGATTCTGAATTCGGGTTAGATCACAAAATCCAATCTTGGTTTTGATCTGGATTAAATCCTCAGTTTGTGTTGTTCAAAACATTTTTAGTAAGATTGGGATAGCCTACTTTTGATAAAAATAGATTTGGAAATCTGAAAAAGTGTGTAGCCTATCTGGATCAGGGTTATCCAATCCAATTTTGCTTTGAAAAACCGGCACAAGAGTAAAATGGGTGACATGATCCTGGATAGCAAAACGTGGGGTTTCCAAATCCATATAATTCTGATCCAGATTAAATTTTTTGAACAACTGGCCCCCATAGACTATAAAAACAGCTGGCCCCTCCTGCTATGCCTCTATCGCCCAAACATGGTATTGACTTCCGTGTTTACGACAGTCTGTGAGCCGGTGTTCATTTACGGCAGGCAGTACAGGCACATGTGTTTCCAGAGTCAACAGCGTGCTCATTGATAGTCCAGCTAACCATATTTAAAGGTAAATTGTGCTTTTCGCTTTTTAGTTCGAGTTTCACAGTAACATATGTTTGAGTAGAATACTTTAACATGGTATTGGTATTATTTGCCTATATTTTTTGCACGCAGGAGTATTAGATATGCTAAAAGGCTAACCTCCTTAACGTTAGTTAACCATGCTCGACTCGACAGTACTCCACTACCAGGGCTGTTATTTCTTTCTTTAATGTTTACGATTATGGTTTATTATAAGGAAGTTTTTTTTTTTTTAATCCTAAAACTATTTGCATTAAACCTGGAGATGCAGCCTTTTCTTTCAGGGTTAATTTCGCTCACGATGATCAAACTTCATTTTGATTTCTCGTCGTTGAGCTTTATGTTGTCCTAATTAGCCAGAGATTGGTTTCTTGTGTTTTTACCCGTTTTTATGCAGTCTATGGTTTTTACAGGTTCTCTGTCATGTCATTCCGCGGGGGTGGTGGTCGAGGAGGGGGTCGTGGCGGTGGTTTTAACAGAGGTGGTGGTCGTGGAGGCGGATTTGGAGGGGGTCGAGGTGGCAGAGGTGGATTTAACAGATATCAAGACTTTGGCCCACCAGAATATGTTGTCGGTAAGGTGCCTTTGTTTTCTTTCATGCTCCTCTTTCTATTTAATTTACGTTCTAAAGATTGCGGTTGCACTGCAAGACTGCATGTCAGGTTATAATTGGTATTCATGTTTTTCGTGTCTCAGCTGTGGGAGAGTTCATGCACCCCTGTGAGGATGATATTGTCTGTAAATGTGTGACGGATGACAATAAAGTCCCCTACTTCAACGCTCCTGTATACCTGGAAAACAAGGAGCAAATTGGAAAAGTGGACGAGATCTTTGGGCAGCTTCGTGATTTTGTATCCTTACATGTTATTGCATGGGATCTTGACTGTGCTGTCAGATCTTACAAAGACTACAAAACTTCATACTGACGTCCAGTTAAGGGTTCTTGTATAATTAACACTATTAAACCCGTTTTTGACGAATTTCAAAGGCCTCTAAATTATCAGCATGATCAAAACGTTGCTGGGAAAAAAAACTGTTGAACACAATAATACATGCCCTCTGAATTATAGTTCATATTTTTAGCAAGCTATTTCTAATGTCTACTTTCAGGTTGTTGTGCACATCTTTTTGCTGTAAAATCTTTAAGGATTTTTAAAAGTGCAAAATTGTATACACAACTTATTAATATTTCAAAATGAATGCAAATGTTTTTAAATGTTTAGATGAATAATAATATAATAATAAATCGTTAATTTGCAGGGTTGATGAATTAAATTTCATTAAATATGTAAATAAGTCCTTAAATTCCTCAGTATTTTTCAGTCAAACTTTCTGAAAATATGAAGGCATCCTCCTTCAAGAAGTTACAGAAGGTAAGTTCAGTCTTTTTGGTTTCCTAGATGTGTAGTGTTGGTTTGAACCTTGTTTGCTGATCATTTTATTTAGTAGTAGGTGGGTAGTTGAAGCATAGCATGTCTGTTAACTTTATTTTTTATTTGTTTTTATTAAATATGTAGGAATGTATAATGTAAAGTGAATACTTCTTGTCCCTGTTAATATTGTAACAGCATTTATAGTAATTATGTATATTTAAAAAAAAAAAAAAAAGTCTTACTTTAAGCAGTTATATTTTTTAAAGAACACCCCACCTCTTATCAGTGTTATTTCCAATATTAGACAATGATCAGTGGGTGTTCTTTTTAAAATTATTCATAATTTAGTAGCAGATATTGCTTCGGAAAATCAAAGGGATTCTTAAGAGCCTTCAAGCTATTTTTGCAGCTTCCTTTGGCTGTTCTGACTCTTATCAGTACACTAGGATGTGACTTACAGTATTATGCAGATATTTTTAATTGGCTTTTCTCTTTCTCTCCTCTTGCATCAGTTCTACATTGACCCTATGAAGCTGCTGCCCCTCCAGAGATTCCTCCCTAGGCCTCCAGGTGAGAAGGGGCCGCCCCGTGGAGGAAGAGGTGGGAGAGGAGGTAAGATCACACAAGAAAATGGCATACATATGCTGATTGATTCCGTTTGATCATTATCTCTGGTTTTAACCGCTATATAACTTAAACATTGTGGTTTACCTTTGAAGGTATAAACCCTAAAGTGAATGATGTATTTGCAGGTGGCTTCCGTGGAGGTCGTGGTGGCAATGGTGGTGGTCGTGGAGGATTTGGTGGTCGTGGAGGATTTGGTGGACGTGGAGGATTTGGTGGACGTGGAGGATTTGGCGGACGTGGAGGAGGAGGTGGGGGAGGATTCAGAGGAGGCAGAGGTGGAGGCGGTGGACGTGGATTCAGAGGTAATTAGTTATATTGATCATCAGAAAATAATTATGAAATTGGATGTAAGTACTGAATTCAGTTTAATGGAGGAATATACAAAAAGGCATTTTGAATATACATTAATGTTAACAAGTTGGGATCTTTTTGAAAGACATCACTTATGATCACCAATGCTGCATTTGCATAGAATCATTTACATATAATCATCTACATTGAATAGCAGTGTATTATATGTGAACAGTACATTATATCTGATCTGCTTTTTTCATTCAATTAAAACATCTTCATTGTAGTAGGAGAAACACGTCACATTTTTCCTACTTGCTTTGCAGGTGGAAGATGATGAAGGTCTCTCAGTATGGGATGTGTCCTTTCATCTGCTGGGGAGACTTCCAGTGAGAAGCCAGAAGCAGCATTTGGGGCCTAGTCTTTAGACCGTTAACTGATGCCTCTTTTGTACAGCTGAACTTTTTACTTGGTTTTGTACCATATGTGTATTTTTCTGCAGTAGATTTTTTTTTTTTGGTATACTGATAGGGCTGATGTTTTAAGTTACCACATGCCTGTGTACAAAGAGGGCGAGTGTCTCCCCAACCTTGACTGGTTGGTTAGCATCCACTGATGGCTGGACCAGTGTAGACTTGAATAACATCAAGGTTATGTAGTGTGACAAAATGGTCAAACCAAATCCACAGATAATAATGTAAAAAAATATTTTCATTGTTGGATTATAATGAATATTTGCATTTACAGAATAGCAATTTGTTTCATTTGAACTCCAGATGCCACCATGGACTTCCAAAATAAAATCGATGGTATATTTACTGTACTTTTAACTTGGTCACCTTGTTTTTACTAATTCTACTGTGATTTACCAACATGTTTGTTCACAAATTCCAAAAGAATCTGTTATTGCTCAAGTGTAGATACTGGGTTGTTACAGCTTTTTTGAATGGGGGAGATTCCTGATTCTGCAAAGCTGTCAGAGACCGTTTATAAAAAGCAATGTGTAGTGTTATCAACAGCTGGACAAAATGTTTAGTCAGGGTTTTTCCAGATCTTCAGTGTGGAAACAGACGGCATTGGGAAATTGCCTTGACTATTCTTGGAAAAACAATGCTATGTCACTGATTACAGCTTAAAATAACTATATATATATATGATAAATAGGATTTCCAAGTCTGATGTAAAAATAAGTGACAGGATTTCATATATTACGGAATGGCATTTTGGTAACTGTATATTCCACAGTTCCTAACTGATTTTGTGATTTTTTTATATGTAATACAAATACACCAACCTATTTGAACTACTGCAAGTTTAAACTATGCTGATAGTTATGCATGTGGATTGTGGACAATGAAAAGCTACATAACATAAAGTTCAATTTCCAGCCACTGCCCACTGTCCAGTTATATTTTGTGAGAAGACGTTCTTGCAATCTCCCTTTAATAAGGCGAATCGTACCTTCTTTTTACGAGAAAAAAATAAATAAAAAAAGTTTTAGCATAATGTCTTTGTATATAGTAATCCATATAACTAATTACATATTTACAGTGTACATGCATCATGCTTTGACAGCCTATTTCTAGTTGTAGGGAAACCTGCTCTTTGATTTATTATTTAACAATTCATCGGATAAATCGTTTAGCAACAGACCAATAAAATGCAAAAGCGCTGGTTGCGCTGAGAAAAACAACGTACTTTGCTCGAGCGTAGCCACATCGTGGTCTCTCATTGGTTGAAGAAAGAGTTCTTCAGTTTGCCACACCCCTCCTTCCCTTCCTCTCGTGGTGGTGGAAGAAAAGCATGGACACAACTGGGAAAGTAGGTTTGCAGCGAAATTTGCTCTCCTCTCACCCTTTGAACTACGTAAAGTATTTACAGTGTGCATTTGGGCGCGTTTAATGTACGTAATTTTGCAATATTTGTGGAAAAACCTTGCGTGTCAAGACGTTCAATCAAAAACGTTTTCAAGTATATAGTAGCACTTGTGAATGTGCATGACAGGAGTGCAGATCTAGCTAGGCATACACAGATCCATTGTGCTGCTTTGACCTGTTTTCTGTACGCAGAAATGTGCAATGGATGCATGAAAGATCAGAAACATGTTAGTCTAATCTCTTTATTTTTGCATTCAACGGGCATTAAGCATAGATTTATTACAACATGTAAATAGAGATTGACCGTATATTGGGCCGGTTTTCCTATACTGTACATTAACTGTATTAAAAATCACATGGTTTTGTGCGTCTAACTGCTTCTCGAACGGCACTGTATCTGTATAAAATCATCCAGAGCAGTAGTTTACATAACCTTCATTTTATTGGGAAAAGGACTTAGCAAAACTTTACTTCTAAAATTATGAACTGATATCTTCTCAATTCATCCTCAGGTGATCAAATGCAAGGCAGCAGTGGCCTGGGAGGCTGGTAAGCCTCTTTCCATTGAGGAAGTGAAAGTAGCTCCACCTAAGGCCCATGAAGTTCGAGTGAAGGTAAACCATTAATCTGAACATTGCACCTCTTGACAAAAGATGTGCATAGAGTGTAGATGACACAAATACCTTGGTGCTTTATAAAGCCTTTGCTTTTAACATTTTAATCTGACATATCAGAGGATTATGAGATATTTTCATAACTGATAGCATCACAATTTCACTTTCTAATTGCACTGGCTCTACTAAAGTTGTAACAAACCGGCTTGCAGCAGCACCCTTTCAAAGCACCATGTTTTGTGACAGATTTACACCGGGCAGGTGCACCGATGTTCAGTTTTGACCCTGCTGTCTTGTCTTGAGCATGATTACGCAGAAGAGTGTTTGTGTTCTTTATTAAAATAATGAAGCAATCAAGTCATTTATATAAAAAATGCATAGCTGTTCAAAATCTGTAATCGTGAGACGTCTTATGTGGTTGTATGTTTTAGATTCATGCTACAGGTGTGTGTCACACTGACGCCTACACTCTGAGTGGAAGTGACCCTGAGGGCTTGTTTCCTGTCATCCTGGGTCACGAGGGGGCAGGCACTGTTGAGAGTGTTGGCGAAGGGGTCACCAAATTCAAACCAGGCATGTCAAAATAGACTATTTACCCTCATGTGAATGACATTTAACGTGTAAAATGTGAGCTGTTTTTGGAGTTATGCAGAAATCCTGAAGTTCTTTTACTTTTTGTGAAGGCGATACTGTTATTCTGCTGTATGTACCCCAATGTGGAGAGTGCAAGTTTTGTAAAAATCCTAAAACCAACCTGTGTCAGAAAATCAGGTAATAATGAATATCATTTCATTATCATTTTCCTTCGTGAAAATACACTACTGTTTAAAAGTTGGGGTCAGTAAGAGTTCAATAAATATTCATTTATTCAGCAAGGACACATTAAATTGAACAAAAAAAAAATAAATCACAAAAAAACATAAGACTTAAAAAAAAAAAAAAATTTAAGTTAGCTCAATTTTAACTATTTAAGTTATTTTAAGCAATGCTGTTCTTTTGAACTTTTTTATTCATCAAATAATCCTAAAAAAAATATCAAGGTTTCCACAAAAATATTACACAGCACAACTGTTTTCAACATTTCCAACAAATCAGCATTGTATTTTTTTTACTGTATTTTTGATCAAATAAATGCAGCCTTGGTGAGCAGAAGAGTCCAACCCCAAACTTTTGAACGGTAGCATAGGCCTTTTTATCGTTCATGCTAACTGAGATAGTTTAGTCTGTAGATACTTAGTTGTAATGTCATTTTTTTTAGGGTGACCCAAGGTCAGGGTCTGATGCCTGATAAGACCTCCAGGTTCACATGTAAAGGAAAACAGCTTTTCCACTTCATGGGTACTAGCACCTTCTCTGAATACACCGTGGTGGCTGAAATCTCTCTGGCCAAAGTGGATGAAAATGCCCCCCTGGACAAAGTGTGTCTGCTGGGCTGTGGCATCTCCACTGGATATGGAGCTGCTATCAATACTGCTAAGGTCTGTTTTGATTGATTAATGTGCATTTCTTTACATTTTGCTGCCTCAATGTCTTATGAACTTATTCACCCTGCCAGGTTGAGGCCGGCGCTACATGTGCTGTGTTCGGTTTGGGAGCAGTGGGGCTTGCAGTCATAATGGGCTGCAAGTCAGTTGGCGCCACCAGGATCATTGGCATTGACATCAACCCAGACAAGTTTGGAATTGCCAAGAAGTTTGGAGCCACTGAGTTTGTGAACCCCAAGGACCACAGCAAGCCCATTCAGGAAGTGCTGGTGGAGCTGACAGATGGAGGAGTTGACTACTCCTTCGAATGCATTGGCAATGTTGGCATTATGGTGAGCTGCAGAAACATCAGCCATTTAGTTAAGGATGAACAAAAGCTGGCAAATACAGCCACCCAGCTGTGTACTGCTTAGTTGAAGTCGGCAGTGTTCCTCAGAATATTTGCTTCCATGGTAACCTGGTAATCATCACTATTTGTACTAATGCGAAGTGCATAATTGCCCTATGGTTTTATACAGCTTTAGGTTCAGGATGAACATTATTGTTGCCATGTTTCTTGTTGTCATGTTTGAATTCAGAGAGCTGCTCTTGAGGCTTGTCACAAAGGCTGGGGAACCAGTGTCATCATTGGTGTGGCAGGAGCAGGGCAAGAAATCTCCACTCGTCCCTTTCAGCTGGTCACAGGACGCACATGGAAAGGCACCGCTTTTGGTGGTGGGGATTTTATTTTATTTTATTTTTCATTGCTTTTATATTATTTTTGTATTTTAGTTTTTTATAATAATAATAATAATAATATCACTTTTATTATTTGTATTTTTAATGATGTATTTATTGATTTGTTTTTCAATTTATTATTTTTATATTTGATAATATATACATTTTAGTATATATAATTATTATTTAGTTGTTTTTTCTTAATGTTTTATTTTATTTATTATTATTATTATTATTATTACACTTTTATAATATAATGTTACCATTTACATTTACATATTACATATAGCATATCAATTATGCAATTCACTTCATAAGAGAAGGATTCTCTGTCTTTCAGGTTGGAAGAGTGTGGAGAGTGTCCCTAAGCTAGTGAATGACTACATGAATAAGAAGCTGATGGTGGATGAGTTTGTTACTCACACATTGCCCTTTGCACAGATCAATGAGGCCTTTGACCTGATGCATGCTGGGAAGAGGTACATACCTTATAGCATGCCTGTTTTTATCTGGTGCTATCTGCAATGTCATATTAATGCTATAGGGGGAACAAATTGGTGTCTAAATGCAAACTTTCTTTTGTGTGTCTTCCACAGTATCCGAACCGTCCTGCAGCTTTAAGCCTCAAGTTCAAACATGAGTCCTAACTGCCTTGTCCTGCCATGAAACAAACATACTAATCATTAACACCCTTGTCTCAGTAGTAACTGTGCTGGCTGTTGTGTTAGAGGCTGTTCTGATAATGGTTATTGGTGTGTAGAGTTCGTTACACACTGAATAAATTTGATTACCAAACACAGAACGTGCTGTCCTTCTCTCTCTCTTTTTAATAGTCAAAATATTGATGGCTTGATATATTCTGTTGTATGTATAAAACTTGAATGTGTGCATTTCAAATCATAGAAATTGACCAAGTAAATTATTTGGTTTATATAAAGCTGTGTTGCAAACAATTCAGTTGATCACATAATGGTAAAATTATGATTCTTAAATATTATTTTCCCTGATACATTCTACACTGTGATAGAAAATGTAAAAACACACAGTGACAAATATTTTGAATGATCCATTTATTATACTATATGCATACATAAAGCACCTAAAAGGTTTTACTCGAGCAGTGAAGTATTAATGAATCATAAAGTGACACAGTACATGATTCATATCCCTTTACAGCGGGAGTCCATTTCTCTCGGTGTCCTCTAGGGGCCGCTGTCCAGACGCGTGCATGTGCTCGGTTGAGTTTGGCCAATCAAATGGTGTTTTCACACGGAAAGACCCTTCACGTTTGTAGAAGATGGCGACTGCTGAACCGGTGAGTCAATATAAGTGCTCTTACAAACAGTTTTTTGTGATGACACCAGTGGTAGTTATTAATGTTAAATACGTGTTTCATTTTGTTCAGGGATTTTATCGAAGCTAATCTGAATCACTGTTGCTGTGGAGTAATATATCACAGCAGACAGTCAAGTGAGCTCATGTGTCTGACTGTCGCACATATGCGTTTGAAAGATATTGTGCAAAAGTGTTAAATATGTTATGTTTTTTTTATCTGAAGAGGAGGGCTGTGAGCATATTTGAGGTTTTCTTTTAAAGTTGAAGATGTTTGTTAAACCTTATCTGTTTCTGTAATGTAGACTCATGTTTTGCTGGTGTGTCACTGAAAATATGGATGTGATTGTTTTTAGTCTTTGTATGGACACATCGCATACTGTAGCTCAAAATCAGTTATTTGATCTTTTGACAAGATAAAAGTATACGCGGATATAAGTGGAATTGTTAGATGTTTAGTTTGGTCAAGTGTTAATACAGTAAGTTTTGGAGTTGTTAGTGATAAAACCTTGTGTCGAATTTTACAGTTACTTTGGTTGCAAGATTATGTTTTTCTTTCTAAACATGCATGTTTGTCACTGTAAAAATAAAATGATACTTAAGGGAACCATTTCCTCAGAATTTCTTTGGTGAAATTTTATGTACATTTTTAGAAAGGGCAGTTTTCTGAGAAACTTTCATAAGGATCCATAAGTTCCTGCCAAAGTTTTCATAAATATCCACCATTCCTCCAGTAACCATGTCATAAGACAAGACTTGAAATATATATTTAAGTTCCTTGAGTATGCAGCAATATCTTAAATAAAGGTGCCTGGGTTTTTTTAGAGGGTTTTGCCAGGTTTGCAATCTTAAGAACCAAAATAGTGGCGTTTGTTTGTTTGTTTATTTATTTATAGTTTTTATATAGTTCTGGTGATAGGTATTGGAATAAGCAAAGCAAATTTAAAATTGTTTATCATTAGTATAAGTAATAGCAACTTGAAGTAATAAATGCGCCTTAACTATTTTATGAATTGTCCTGAGGCAATATATAATGTTTACTCTAACACAGTGGGGCCTCAGCAAACTTCCAAGATGACTTCCAATGATTTCAAATAGGACAAAACAATATATACTGAGGGTTCCTCATTTTAAAAGTGTGACTTCTAGACTTGGAAAAGTCATGTAAAGTAATTCCAATAACTCCATTTGCATTTCATACTGAAATTCAAGTTAACGCCAAGCTATAAGTATTTCGTTGAGTAGAAATTTTGGGTACAAATATTTTTTTAAATCCTAAATTTTAATAATAGTAGATCACAAACGGCTGAAAAGGTCCAATGAATATTGTTGCAGTCAGTGGCATTGGAGTCCAAAATGTCAAGAACCTCTTCTCTTAAAAAAAAAGGCGTTATCTTTGAAATGTCACATTCAGCTTGCAAAACTTAAGATGAAAATAATGGAAATATAATAAATTGTTCTGTTCTTTCCTTGTAGGAAACTTCAACAAATCCAACAAATTCAGAAGAAGAAAAAAACGACGAAAATAAGCAAGAGATAGTGAGTCTTGAAGATTATATTAAACATCCTCTGCAGAACAGGTAAAGCCACCCAGGCCACACACATTTCATGTTTTGTGTGTGTGTGGGTGTGGGTGTTTTCCCTAAGTATCTGAAAAAAGTTATCAAGGGTTGTTTTCTTTTGGCAGATGGGCTCTTTGGTTCTTTAAAAATGACAAAAGCAAAACATGGCAAGCTAATCTCCGTCTCATCTCAAAGTTTGACACAGTGGAAGACTTCTGGGCGTGAGTAATAATGAGAGAACTGAAACAACACAGACAGCATGATAGATTCACCAACCACTGATTAAATAAACAGACTGTGAGTTGTAAGCAACACTGTGGCACTAACAGATGTTTTGATGTTCTTTCCCAGGTTATACAATCACATTCAGTTATCAAGTAACTTAATATCAGGATGTGACTACTCCCTCTTCAAGGTAAGCCAGGATATAGCATTACAGCATGATGCAAATAATTTTGAATTCATCTAAATTGATCCGTGTGCTCTTTTTGGAGCAGGATGGCATTGAGCCCATGTGGGAAGATGAGAGAAACAAGCAGGGCGGCCGCTGGCTGATCACCCTGTCCAAACAGCAGCGCAGAGCCGACCTGGACCGCTTCTGGTTGGAGACGGTAAGTCTATACTCCAGTCGGTTTAACTGCATTAGCTGCAAAATTTATACTGTGTTTGTGGATCATAAAGGCTTAGATGTTCTCTCTCTCTCTCAATTCTGGTTTCATTTTTCAGCTTTTGTGCCTTGTGGGAGAAGCGTTTGATGACCACAGTGATGATGTCTGTGGTGCTGTCGTCAACATCCGAACAAAGGGCGACAAAATAGCGATATGGACGACAGACTACGAGAACAAAGATGCTGTTATACACATAGGGTAAAAATCATTCAGTCCACTTAAACCCTTCAAGCTCGTGTTCATCTGCCCAACACCCACATCTCAATCAAAACCTATGCATAGAACCAAGTCCCAGCACTACCTTTTTTCCTTTTCCGATAATCTGTAACACTTGGATGTATATCACGATACAGAAGGAAAAATACTGCTGCTACTTGCGTTTCAGTGTGACTTTAATTTTCGCTTTCTTTTCATTTGTGGTTATTAGGTAGAGCACTAGGTAGATTATTGCCAACTTTACACTGCAAAGGTGGCACAGAAGGGCTTCTGAAGTGGCATTTATTTACCCAGATTGTTTAATGCTGCTCAGAGGGGTGGAATACATGCATTTGCACAGCAATTACAACTTTATATGTTGATACTAGGGGCTGAGATAGGTCTGCGCAGGCATAATTTATTCTGGCCATTATGCGGCATTGTGCCTTAACACTGAATTTTCAGCAGGCACAGAGCATACTTAACCCTGAACCTAATGTTACTTCTTGAATATATCTGTAAATTTGCATTTATTTGTCTATTCACAGGCGTGTGTATAAGGAAAGATTAGGTGTCCCTCCAAAAGTCATCATTGGATACCAGTCACATGGGGACAGCCACCAAAAGTGGTTCCACCACCAAGAATAAGTTTGTTGTTTAAGGAGCCTTTTAAACAGTGAGTATTTTTGATAGTTCTTTTTAAACTTTCATATCATTATGTTGATATTAAATATCCTCTCTTAAATTGTTCATGCTATAATTTCATTTCAGATGCTGCAACAACGGTCAGAAACTTTATCAAATTCAAATCTTCATCAGAAGAGACAGACGAGAACAAAACTGACCTGGGATCTGACCTTTCGCAGGATGCTGTGGGGGAAACACTAGGAAATTAAAGGCCTTCAGATTTGTAGATGGAAGGGTTTAATCAGAGGAATATTATATTTACGAAACTGTACAGTGTATAAAAACAGAGCCACGTTCTTTTTTTTATTTTTTATGTCAGCATACTATTAACTGATCTTTTGCTGGTGGGGATGGGAAGTGTATTCAATTCAATTTATGAATATTTTTCTTTCATATTCTGTTTGCCTTTTTATGTTGAGTTGCAGTTACTAAATCTTAAGTGTAGTTTATTTATTTTTTACTTAGGAGACATTTACACTTCTGCTTTGGATTTAGTGTTTAAGTGATTTGGACAGTAAACGGATCATGATATTTCTAATTACACTATTCAGATGCTTCTTGTATTGCAGCTTGAGAATGTCAAAGGTTGATTCTGTTCAAAGACTGTTGTATAAATGTGTATTTTTGCAGTCTTGTTTTACATTCCTTATGCAAAATGTTCAAGGCAGTGCTGATAACTGATCTCTGGTTCTTACCTTTTCCTAAGGGGTTTCATTGAGTAGCCTGGATTCTTTGTAACAAAAAATAATAGAAGCCCTTTCTTGAACATGGGTGCTTATAAAAAATTAATGTAAATAAAAGGTACAATGCATTGTCGATACCCAGTGAAGAGCCTCTGAAATGCATCTGTTGATGATAAATAAATAATCCTCTGAGATTCTTGAGATGTGGGAACCGTTTTCTCATTCCAGTAGAAGCTTATAACCCATGTAGCCAAATTTATTAGCTTCCCTTTGCTCATAAATGTAGTTGTATGTCCTTTTGTTAATCATCTATGATGAAAAAGAATGCTCTTTTGCAAGAACAATATTTAAGTGTACTGTATATCTTAAAGACAGCTATACAACTTGAAGATCACTGAGTAATTATGTAGTATTGGAAATGAATGAAAAATGTTCAGCACAATTGCTTTAATGCTGTTTGTTAAAGAATACCAGAGTATTCACACCATGCTGTACATTAACGCTAGGTTGTATATTAGATTTAAATAGCTTAGAAAGAACTATGATTTCTTCGTACTATTCTTGACCATAAAAATAAAGGCGACTGAAAAAAACAAAAGTAGTCTTTTGCCACTTAAAGTTCGACATCCTCATTCTTTCAGTTGCTCTTGAGGCCAATTTCTGAAAGCAGCTTGATCTGGATTGCCTACAGACTGGGTTGGATCTTCCTCCACAGGCTCAAGATGATGATCCAAAGTACTCTCAGATAACACAGAAGGTGTCCTGCTCCGGGCATGTCTGGGTCCGTCCTGGAAATGCGACAGGCCTTTGGTATGATAACTAGGGCTGGGGCTGGCAGAGGACAGGGTTCTCTGGCTCCCATTTAGGTAACTACCATAGTTCACAGAGTCCTTTGAGTCCTGCCGTGAGTAGAAGGAGTTGATGTGCGCGCCCTGGTAGTTGTACGCTCTCCAACCTGGCCGTCTCCTGCGGTGACATCTGCATTTCAGGATGCGGATGAAAGCTAGCTTGAACTCCCGGCTGTAGCAGGGATAGATGATGGGATTCAGGCAGCTGTTGAAGTAACCAAGCCAGAAGATGATTTTGAAGACGGTTTCAGGAGGCCGCAGGCTGACATTGAACGCGACTGCAAGGAGAGAGAGCACATTGGTAAGGTCGAGTTTTATACACTAATATTGTAACATCAGTTCTCCAAGTTATTCAGATTATAAAATAGATTTACATTTGACTTTTATTCAAAAAGTTCCAGGAATTTAAAAATTACACCATCTCCAGAGAAAATGTAAGTTTTGAAGTGTATTCCTGAGAATACTTAAAGGATACATTTTCTGTGATGCTGTGTGAAACTACTATGGAAA
>NW_015642811.1:2289276-2309405 GCF_001515625.1 Sinocyclocheilus rhinocerous
TCTCTCTCTCTCTCTCTCTCTCTCTCATATAACACTACATAACTGGTGTGCCCCCTGCTGGCACAATTCGTGACTGTTCTTGATTGTTTGTGATTGTGCCCCCTGCTGATACAACTGGTGTTTCTTTTAAAGGTCTGTCATTTGCTTTAGCATCCAGCAGGTGGCTGCAATGCTTGCCTATCAAATTTTCTGCTTGTTGCAAATTGGTGTGAAAACTTTGAAACTAAAAATCTATCGAATACCAGATGTGCATAGCATGTAAAAAATAGAACAAAGTAAACCTAAAAACAAAAGTTATATGTTTTTATGTAAATAAATGTTTTGTTTATATTTTATTGAGAAATTGGAAATAAAAAGTGAAAAGTGAATTTAAAACTAAATCCCAAGTGTTGCATTCCTATGGGATAACACTATATACTCATAAAATAAATACTTCTTAATTACTATAGTGAAACAGTACAGATACGTTTTGTGTTTAGTCTTTGATGGGAACTTGGAAGAAAGGGCATATGATGCATTAGACACTGGTTATACATGTCAATTAAGGGATGTTACGATGATTAAGTTTATGCTTTTAGAAAGCGTAGAACTATGTCAGTAAAGATAACATTTCACTGTACATCTTCACAGTTTGTTTTATGTTATTGATGTAATTCAATAAACAGCTTAGATATTATTTTAAAACAATTCATAGTGGCAATATAATAATAATAATAATAATAATAATAATAATATAACAAAGAACAAAATGTTCTGAAATAACATTTCTAAATATTTTAATTGTCTGAATTTCTGATAATTGTATTGAATATTTTAAGGGATATTCTTCCACATTTGAAAAAGCAAGATAAATAAAAAAAATAAAAGTGTCACTTGCCAAAGTGTTATATGTGTGTGTATTTATATACACATTTAAATTATATAAACACAAACTTTTATTTTGGATGCGATTAATAGTTTGATATATGAATGTATGAAAGCCTTAATAAATTGGATATCTGCTGAAGCAGTTGTGAATTAATAACCTGAATATAAATGGCTGCTTCTGTTTATTGTAAAAAACAATATTTAGCAAGATTTCTAGAAAAAGTTCCTTTACCCCTTTTTTCATTAAATTTCAGTGGTAGAGCTGTGGATCTGTGCCATTAATTGCTTTAGACTGAGATCCCTGGTGTATAAAGCGGAGGCACCTCAATGCTGCAGGTCTAGTGCATTGACCCACTGCATTCAAAGTACCATGGGAACCATGAGACTTGGCTGAAAAAACAAATTCATGAATGAAGGCCTAAAGAGTATATAAGTGACAATGATCTATTAGAAGGCTGTAACATTTCAAAATAAGTCATGAATAGACCTTAAATAGGCATTAATTAATGTTAGCAACACCAAAGTAGCTCACTCACTTAAATAGTAATAGTCTCATTATTCTGATTACTGCTCTTATCAAAGAACTTTCTAGAATGTAACTGTTCTAGAATGATTAGATTCCGAGAGGAAGCAAACAAGTTTGAGATGTACTGTTCACAACCTTACATCCTGTTTTTCCAAATTGTATGCAGTCAAGTGACTCACTGGGTTGTCTTCCATTGTCTAGTATGACAGGTTTGGAAAAATATCAATGATTTATGTGACATAACTTATAAACCTTGTTAGCATGTGTATCTTGTGTATTCTTTTCCTCAGCAATGAATGAGCCAAAATTTTGAGCAGGTCTTCTTAAGCTGTATTGCTAAATAGCTACATGATCTATTACATAAACATTAGCTACATTATTTATTACATCATTGCATAGCCTACATAAATAAATAAAACAGCTATAATAGTATAGCTGTTTGCTTCCATTATGTTTCAAGTATGGATGCTTATTTTTGCCACACAATAAAAAAGAAAAAAAAAAGCTAGAATTGCAAGGGTGAGAATAGTGAGATGAAAAGTCGCAATTACGTTGTTTTATTTTTTATTCTGTGGCGGAAATAAAATTTAATTGCACAATGTAAACTCTGCAAGAAAGAAAGTCTAAATTCTAAATTTCTACCCTTTTTTCCAGAATACAGTACCTTCTGTGTTTACATCTCAGAATTGCAAGGGAAAAAAAAGTTTGAATTGTGAAATAAAAAGTCGAAGTTACCTTTATGTATTATTTCGTTGCGGAAACATGGTTCCATGTTAAAGAAAGCTAGTGGGGAGTGATTTAAAAGACATGAAACTACATTGCCTCGGACAGTGATGAATGAAGTTTAGTCGTTATTATTCGTTCCAGAACAATTACGGAACTCATCAAATGAATAAATAAGAAATATTGATTTGAGTTCAAATAATTTTAAAGTTTTAAAGTTTCCATGTAAACACAAACTGACATTGTCTAAACAGACTTGCTAACTTAAAACATTGTATCATGATATATTCATGTAAATATGACCTCTGTAGCTACAATAATTCAGTGTTGTAAAATCACTACTGTTTTCCACTTAAGTTTTGTTTTCTTAAATTCAAAGAAAGCCACAGTTGCTTAATTATGTAGCAGGCCAGCTGAACTTCCAAGCACCCTGCCCTGCTGAGATAACCCTGTCTGGGACAGGAATTACAACTATGTTAATTCATTAATAATAACCTGCCTTTGAGTCTGAATGGCTGCGGTCCAGGGCCTCGTTCTCATACTCCCTGCTGTGACAGCCAAACAGGGGATGCGGCAGACCCCACACTGGGTGCCTCATGAGAGGGAGGAGGAAATAAAGTGCAAAAATATTTATTCTGTCTTAACCTCTACTCTGCGGTCTTCCCACTGACCACAAATGTCCAGCTGCAGAAGGCTTAAGGGATAAATCACTTGTATGTATTTCATGTGGGTGTATAGGCGACTCAATTTAGTTGAATAACATATAACACAGAATGCATTCTTCCACTGTAATTTAAGTACATTTTCCTGATTATTGTGCAACTGTGTACAAGAAAGACCTACCAATTGGTAAAGTGAGGAAGAATGGCAACCAGCACAACGTAAACATGCCAACCACAACCCCTAAGGTCTTAGCTGCTTTCTTTTCCCTGGAAAACTTCAGAAGTTTGACCGCCAGAGAATTCCTCGCCTGATGCGCGCGACCCTTGGCTGCCGCGCCGGAGTCCTCGTGCACCTGCGAACCCCTGTGAATCCTCAACGTTATTTCACCTGCATTCATAGTTTCCGTCTTCACACCGGCTTCCAGATTCTTCGTTGTCCGTTTAGCCACCACATAAACACGACAGTACATGACTAGAATCACAATTAAGGGAATATAGAAGGAGCCGAGCGATGAGAAGAGCGCGTAAAAGGGTTCCTCGGTTATTACGCACACCGTGTCGTCCGGTGAGGGAGGCTCCTTCCATCCTAGCAGTGGTCCGATGGAGATGACCAAAGACAGGACCCATACCCCCAGCATGGCCAACAGAGCCCTGCGTCCTGTCACGATGTTGGGGTATTGCAAAGGATGGCTCACTCCGATATAACGGTCAATGGAGATTACGCACAGACTCATGATGGATGCGGTGCAACATAACACATCAACCGCTGCCCAAACATCACAGAAAATCCTCCCGAACACCCAGTAACCCAGTATTTCCAATGTGGCTGATACGGGTAACACAGTTGTGCCAAGGAGCAGGTCGGCAATAGCGAGATTGACGATGAAATAGTTAGTTGGAGATCGCAGGTGCCTATTGCACACCACTGACAGTATCACCAAGATGTTTCCAGCCACCGCGAAGATGATGAAAGTCCCCAAAGCCAAGCCGAGCGGGACGGCACGGGACAGGAGGAGAGGCTCGAGTTCTGTGCCATTTAACTCGGAAGTGTTTGAAAACTTCGCTGACCCTTTGTACGCATCCAAAGAACCGCTTCCCCAAGACTGTGTGACTTCATCTTCATTTTGTTGGTTCATTTTGGCGAAAAATAATCTCCATTGCTGACACGTTGGTTGGCTGCTTTAGTCAGGTTGCTATTAAATGACTAGAACGTTGAACGAGTTACTGATGAGCAATGATGTCATTCTGATGCACTCATGTAATGTGAAAACAAGAGTCTCTGTCTCAGGGGCGTTAATACCGCCCATCCCTGCTTCAGTCCAAACTCTGAGTAAATGTTGATTTTTTTCTTTTTTTGCCTTTTTGTTGTTAAACAGAGGAGTCCTGAAAAAGCAAACACAACACTATAGGGGAGGCTGAAGAGTTTTGAAATGTCTTACACTTTTAAATAATATTTCCATATTGGTCTGCAAACTCAAGTTTACACTGATGGTGTAAACATTTGTGCAGAAATTTTTTTTATTCAGAAATTGCAAGTAGATGTCACAATTACATAGAAACAGCAAATAACTTTGAAATAAATATGACATTTTTGAAGTAGGGAAACTGAAACTATTACTATGTATTTTAAATAGTATAAAAGTATAAATAGAAAAACATACAAAATGGGCTAACAACAGACATAACAGACTGAAAATGATTTTAAAAATTGTATCTTTAGACTTTTTTTTTTATATATATTAATCAAAGTGAAGTGTGTCAGTTAAAATACAGTATTTAGAAATTTGCACTCCAAAAAGGCCCTTCTTCCAAAGTCATTGTAGGTTATCTACTGCAAGGACCTGTTTTAATTATTACATCTACATCTGAAATTTTTAATGGCCATGTGGTTATCGCCTACTTTTATTTTCTTTTTTCAACCTTTTCAAGCCGTCAAGGAAAATTCAAGTGTACAAGAACATTTTGTGAAGCATGCAGTAAACTAGTGTGACATCACAGGTTGTTTTCTGTATAAAAGCTTTATACTTTACACTTGAACCCAGACAAAACCACATAAACATTGGTTATCGCCTACTTTTATTTTATTTTTTCAACCTTTTCAAGCCATCAAGGAAAATTCAAGTGTAAACTAGTGTGACATCACAGGTTGTTTTCTGTATAAAAGCTTTATACTTTACACTTGAACCCAGACAAAACCACATAAACATGTGACTTTTGTTACACAATTTTGTCTCACGCAATGCCTTTATTATCTCCTGTGGAGTCTGAAGATGAGCTCATTGGGTTGGAGACATAAGGTTTTAATCCCAAGGTGTGCCAGGAACAGAGAGCTTTTTAAGGTCCTTGTTATAAAAATTTGATTCAGCAGATTTTTATTTTGTTTTTAATTGTATTTATTTATTTATTTTTTCATTTACAACATCTTATGTTGCATTTAACTCATAGATTTTATCAGCTCATGCATTCCCTGTGAACTGAACCCACATCCTTGGTGTTGCTATAGGATCATGTTGTAAAGACACTCCCAAAGGTGTCCGATATTGCTTCATATTTGAAAAAGAGACATAATGATATAATGCCAATAGACTGACGGGCATCAATATTATTTTATGATCATAAAGCTAATTTCTTAATATACCTTAATAATTTTGCTGACAAAAATGTTTCTGGGTTTAAAGAAAGGTGTATTATATATTAAAAGTACAAGCACAATAATTAATTAAATATCAAAATGACTGAAAAAGCAGTATAAAATTATATTCACAAGACTGGAATTTCACATCAAAGCTGTAACGGTTCGTCTTCAGGCTGCGATTTTTGAATGTGTGCAGCGTTTTTGGTTTGTGACAAATCACATGGTTTTGATCACATGATTTGTAATTTTTTGGTATTAATTATTGTCTACTTTTATCTGCCTTGATTTATATTGTTTTATATTGAGAAATAGTTAGGTTTGGGCTTTCTCGTTGAAAGAAATGTGTTACCAGTAGAGTTACTTTAGTGGAAAGAAAACAACTATTAAATAGAAAATATGTGAGATTGTGTGCAAATTAATAATGTAGTTATGTTTCTGGTTTTGTTTCTCCAGCATTAGCTAAATCATTTCAATGTTAACATATTGTCATCCTTTCATGCCTGTGTTGTTTATAGATCAATAAAATTAGCTCTTCGTTGAGAATAAATGCTTTGACAGGTGAGAATCTGCTTTTTCTAATCTTTTTTTTTTTTCAATCTAGCTCTTGGGAATGAGATAGGTCAGAGATTAATAAAACATGGAGCGCTTTCTTTAATACAGATTAATCCTAGTTGGAGGTGTTTCCAGTGTAGAATCTTCTTTGACAGTGCAATATAGTCCATGCTGAGGGTTAATCTTTTTCCAGGAAACCTGCCCATACATATTAATTAAGCTCCCGTTGTTCTTCATGTCAGAGTGCTTTTATTATGATTAGGGGTTTCTATGTACATGGAGTCCTGATTAGAGGATATTTTTGAATACTTGAAGTGTGCAATCAGACACTATCAGGTACATTTAATACTGGGCATGAGGGAACATCCATGTGCAAAGTACCTCCTGTGTCCTTTTTCAGAGAACATATTCAGATAGAGATATTTCTGGTTGTCCACGCACCTGGAAGGCGTTTTGTCTGGCAAGGGAACATTGCAACCCCCTGACCTCCCTGGTTATTAATCAAACCCATGGCATCTACTGGTGCCCGAAATAAGAACACAAATCCATTCACTTAAAATCAGTTTACGATGCCTTGAGATAACTCTGAAAATAATATTTTTTCTAAACATTGCTCACATAACATAGTCTTATATAGAGTTAAGGTTGTATTGAGTGGCTTTAAATGGAAATAGACTGACTGACTTAAAAGCCTGGGGGAGAACGGCAGCTCGGACATTATAAACGTCCCTGCAGGAGACAGTTGATCAAACCGTAGTGTTTCATGGACTCTTAAAGTGATAGTTTATCCAAAATTTACTCACCGTTATGTCATATGATTTTTCCTTGGGACACAAAATAATTTTTTTTCATTTTTTAGTGACAGCTCATAATGACCATCATAGCGAGCATCATAAAAGACAATTTTCAAAATAGGGTTATTTGGTATAAAATAATGTTCTGTGTTCTTTCACAGAACAGATTAAATGCATCTCCATCATCAGTTAGAGTAAACTATGTGATTGCTTGTTTACAGCAAGTCAGCTATATTTGACTTCAGTAGTCTATGTTCTGGTTTTGGGTTTTGAAATATGTAAACATGTCAAGCTTAAGCATAGATAAGTGGAGTTTTTAACTGACGCTAGGGACTTTTTAATACCCAAATCATCAGACTGTGGGAACTAAGAATGCATCACCTTCTCTACGGCATGGGGAAAGTACCCGAGCTAAAAACGGGGACCTGCCACTACCTCTGGACAATGATATATGCTTAAATGCCTTATCAGATGGGGATTTGACGTTTCCCATGAGGTTTAGTTTACTATACATATGATATTTAAAAGTATTTTTTTCTGGCCTTCTTGGTCTTGATGAATGATTTAGGACCAGGTCCATTCTTGTTAATTAGCATTTGAGTATTTCATCAACATCAGGCACTTTTATATCTCAGACGTTGATTTTTATTAAAACGAACATATTTCAAACTTAAAACTGTCATGGAGACTTTTCACTTTTCATCATTTATTTTGGCTTCTTTTCAAATGCCATTTATGTATGCATTTTATTGTTCTAATCTTATTCCAAAGCCAAAGCTTTAGAATAGTATTAAATATCTTAGAATAATATTAAATATAAGATGTGATGTGTAAAGGAATATGAATGTAAATATCACTTGTGACCATCATTTTATGATGTGTATTTCAAATCTGCATTTTGCCAAAATATGTCAAAACTATATATTTTTTTATAAATTATGCAAAAAGCAATATTTATAATAACTACAATTATAATAATTGCATAATTTAACAATAATATAATATATACAATATAATAATACTGTATATAAAATAATTTCTAAATGTGAAATGTCTTTCTCTTGCTATGGACTAATAGCATAGCTAGCTCTTTACATATGTGTTTTTTCTTTATTATAGTAATTTCATACTGTTAAATTCTGAAAAAACAAACAAAAACCTGCAGCTAGAGGTTTTACTAGAACCAGGAAGTATGACCATATTAGCCTGGTTCTGTCAACACTGCACCTGCTCCCTATTAAACATCGTATACATTTTAAAATCTTGCTAATTACCTATAAAGCCCTGAATAGTTCAGTATCTCAGTATTTGAGCGAGCTCTTAGTGCATTATAGTCCTTCACATCCGCTACAATCCCAAGAGATGGGATTAAAAACACATCTCTTTAACCTGGTTTACACATAACACATAACACACTAACACATTTCTAATATTCAAATATGTTAAAGGATTGTAAGGCTGCATTAATTAGGTCAACCGGAACCGGTAACACCATCTACAGTCATCTACGCTAATATAAGTCTGTTTCTTTCTTATTCCGAGGTCACCGTAGCCACCAGATCCAGTCTGTATCCAAATCACTGGTCACTGCAACCACCCGGATCAAGCCGTATCCAGTCCAGATGGTGGATCAGCACCTAGAGACGTCCTCGACAGCCCTGAATGTCAGCAGAGACTATGTTAACTAGATGAACAGAGACAGAACCCCTTCGAAGACCATCGGGACAAGACCACGGAAACCAGATGAGTCCTCTGCACAATCTGACTTTGTTGCATCCTGGAATTAAACTGCTGTTTCGTCTGACCAGAGGAGAACGGCACACTATTTCGAAACACTATTTCCCTGTTTAGTACTGTAAAGCTGCTTTGACACAATCTGCATTGTAAAAAGCGTTATATAAATAATGGTGACGACTTGACTTGACTTGACAATTATTTATTTATTTATTTTAGCCTATACGTAGCTTATAGCAAGAGACAGGCATCTGACATTTCAAAATTCCTCCAAAGAATGATAGAAAAAAGATGTATGTATCAATGTAATATAAGATGTAGTGTAAAATATATATCTTGGAAAAATTTTTACAAAAATGATAGTATTCGTCTGTGATGCTTGTAAAATATGTAAAGTGCTTTTTATGACAGTTTACTTTCTTTTTTTCCCACAGGGCCAAAAGTGAATGTTAAAGAAACACCCACTTATTGAAATATGAGTTTGGTATTACTCTAATTCATCAGGTTTACCATTACTGTTAACTTATTTTTTTGCAAGTTTCTTCCACTCCTACTTTCATTACTTAGCCTCTGACAACTAAGAAATACTGTGATGAGCACTGAACTGCTTTAGTCGAAATGCAAACCTTTTTCCTCTTCACTAGAAAAGTTTATATTAAAAGGGTATCAGATTAATGTTGAAATCTTAACATGTCTCTTTTTCATCATATTTTGTTGTGCTTCAGACTATAAGATACTCTCGAGAGCTCCACGAATAGGCAAACCGTCAGTGCAGTTACAGCTCTCTAAGCCACCATAACATTTCTACACGTTGACATTTATTAAAATGTATATGATTTATCTCGACAAAACCTTTGGAAGCTAAAGTGCAGTAAACATAAATTAACCTTCACTTTCAGAAATAAAGTCCCTGTGCCAGGTACATTATGCAAATTTTACACAAAGACTTCACATAACTCTATCTAATATAAAGCATGTCATTTTATGTCCTTTGTGCGAAAATAAAATGGCTAGGGGCATGTAATAAAACCTTGTCTGTGGCATTTCTTATTGCAAAGTGCACCTTTGTAAAATCATGTTCAAATGCCTTAAGTACAACCAGCCTTGTTGTGTCTCATGGGTAAAATGCTCTTTAGCACCCTGCTCTTGCACGGTGTTCGCATTGCATCTTTTTTAAACCCCGGCATCTTTGCAGACCTCTCGATGTGGCTTTATCCTCCATCTCAGGTCAAACAGACACCAACACAGTTTTGTTACAGACATGATGTGGATCCCAAGAGACACAAATCTCATTTACACTTCAAGGAGGAAGTCTCAGGCAGCTTGGGCTGAACACGCCGTCGTGCTCTTAGAGTCAGCTATGCTTGTCTGAATTACAGTCAGTCTGAGCTGACGGCTGTGACAGGAAAGAAAGAGGGCTTTCAGGAAGAAATAGCCTGTCTGAAATGTGTGTCGGGGTACATTAGTGTAGAGTAGAGTGTAGAGTGGAAAAGCAGTGCGGTGTAGACTAAAGGTGCGGTCACATTTACGGCTGTTCTGTGAATTTTCATGGGTGAAATCCAGTTATTTCAACAGGAATCCATGTGATCTGCAATAGTTTGAAATATTTGCCTATGCAGATTTTACATCGGGTTCAAGTTGGTCAAACGAGATAGATGAGTTTGTTTCTTCATCCTAACTGATTTGAAGAATTTTAGCATCACATTACTTGCTCACCATTGGATCCTCTGGCAGTGAATGGGTGCCATCAGAATGGGAGTCCAAACAGCTGATAAAAACATCACAATAATCCACAAGTAATCCACACGACTCCAATCAATCAATTAACATCTTGTGACAAATAACTGCATGTTTGTAAAAAAAACAAATCCATCATTAAGATGCTTTTAACTTCAAATCATTGCTTCAAACTAATATACGAGTCCTCTATCTATAATATTGTTTTTTCACTGAAAAAGTTGTCTCGTCTGAATCAGGAGAGAAATATGCACAGATCAAGTACTGTTTATGAGCAAAAACAGTTTAAAACAGTTCTAAAAAAATATGTCGGTTGGACTTCATTGGAGAAAGTGTTATCATGGACTTATATTTTGGCCAGGAGTGTTGAAAGTTAAAACAAAATAGCAGCTTTTAACTCCACAAGATATTAATTGATGGACCGAGGATGTGGATCTTGTGGATTTTATGTAGATAATAAAAGTTTTGGATGTTTTGACCAAAACTTTTTAAAACTATTTATTAGCTCAGGTCCAAAATTAACTAACGTTAACAAATACATGAATCAACGTTCGCTAATAGAACCTTATTGTAAATTGTTACCACCTTAGACATCGCTAAACTATTGACAATGGACAAAGGACCTTTTTTAAACATCACAATAATCCACAAGTAATCCACACGACTCCAATCAATCAATTAACATCTTGTGACAAATAACTGCATGTTTGTAAAAAAAACAAATCCATCATTAAGATGCTTTTAACTTCAAATCATTGCTTCAAACTAATATACGAGTCCTCTATCTATAATATTGTTTTTTCACTGAAAAAGTTGTCTCGTCTGAATCAGAAGAGAAATATGCACAGATCAAGTACTGTTTATGAGCAAAAACAGTTTAAAACAGTTCTAAAAAAATATGTCGGTTGGACTTCATTGGAGAAAGTGTTATCATGGACTTATATTTTGGCCAGGAGTGTTGAAAGTTAAAACAAAATAGCAGCTTTTAACTCCACAAGATATTAATTGATGGACCGAGGATGTGGATCTTGTGGATTTTATGTAGATAATAAAAGTTTTGGATGTTTTGACCAAAACTTTTTAAAACTATTTATTAGCTCAGGTCCAAAATTAACTAACGTTAACAAATACATGAATCAACGTTCGCTAATAGAACCTTATTGTAAATTGTTACCACCTTAGATATCGCTAAACTATTGACAATGGACAAAGGACCTTTTTTGCTAACACAATTTCTCTAATGTGACCACACCTTAATAAACCTAAGGAAAATACCACTCTATTATCTTGTCCATGTGACACATAGCATCTGAAAGATAAAAAAGCAAGCAAGAGCTTGAAGGGCAGTGGTAGGGTCAAAGTAAAGCTTCCATCTCCCTGAGGCCTAACACAGTATGAGCCTTTTACTAGAAGTTGTATAATACACATGGTTACATTGTGAAACGCTGAATGTAAAACACATGGTGTCTTTATCTGTTGTGGCTGAGGTAGGAATCCAGTCTTTGAAAGCAACATTCATCCTGGTAGGGAGGAACTAATGCCAGCGACTTTATTTAACCGATACTCTTTTCAAGTGTACTCTAGCAAATCAAAGCATCTTTCATGCTGGGATTATCTCTCAAAAAGTGTTTTTACGTTGTTTACGTTTCATATAAGTTCAATTTTAGAATCGTTTGATCAATTTGATGTTGACATAGATGAAATAATACTTCTACATGCCTTTAAACCCTTTTGATTGTGTTAATACATAGTTTTGAGTAGATTAAAAAGTGATATACACGCACTGGGAGCTGGTTGCCCTTACGAAAAAGAAGTTTATTCAAGTGTGCTATTAGTATACTTCTTTTAAACTAAAAAAATAGGAAAGTATACTTTTAGCGTACTTTTTATGTACTTCTCAGAAATGGGCTTTATGTACTTCTCAGACCAAGAATAGTCTGTTCTGGTCTGTTTTATTTCATATTCTCAACAGTGAGGACACAGGCAAGTTGCTGAGAGGACAGAGGGACACTCAACGCTTGCCGAATAACTTGATTTAACAACATACTCCAACTCCTCAGGGAACAGTAGTGCAAACAAGGTTGTTTAGGACTTCCTGTGTGTCTGAATTATAGAAACACAGGGTTTTTTCTCTCAAATTGTCATAATCGGTTTAAGTGTCCTCTGCTGTGTAAGGTGGTTGGTTTGATCGAGTTATTTGTTTGACAAGCATGTGTTATGAAGTAAATCTTCATTTTATTCCAAATAAACTGTACTCACAGAAGCTTAGGTTATTCCGCCGCATATTCATCACTTTGAGAGAAATACGTTCTTGGGAGAAGAGCGGTAAAGCCATGGTTTACATAACATACTTAATCTGTGTACAACATGCTTATGGGAGCAGAGTGACATCCGCTGCAATTGATCTTTAGATATTCTGGGAGCAAACAAGTGACAGTGGCTGAATGGACATTTAAGGAAATTTATAAACATCCCTGGAATAAGAGAAGTGGGGATGGCTCTCTTGATATCTGTCTGTGCCAAGATCTAAATCCAAAGGGGGAAGGAGAGATATTTTCATCATGAGAAATGTTAAGTGTCTTGAGACCCCTCAGTCTGGACATAATGAGGATAATGCTTTCTCCTGCTCATCATCTTCATTTTTTCTTCCGTCCTATATGTTTTCTTTATAGGCCGTGTGAAATGCAGTGCTTCATTTAAATAATATGCAGTGTCTAATATTTGAATCAAGCGTATGCTTTTATTAAAGTGGTGAGCCTAAAACGTTTAAACATATAATTGACAATAATCTGCAATTATTAATCAAAAGAAGAAAAAACTGATTAGTCAGAGATCATGCTGGATAGATGAAAACAATCTATGCTCTTAAATGTGCACAATGCTTCCATCTAGTGGCAATGTTATCTATCTATCTATCATCTATCTATCTATCTATATATATATATATATATATATATATATATATATAGATTCACATTTTGTATTTTATGAAACATGAAAAAGGAAAGAAGAGGGAATGTAAAAGTAAACTTTTATTAGGACAAAAGATAGAAGAAAAGAAGAAGAAGAAAAGAAAAATACACAGATTTTCATAACAGTCTGTTTCCTTTGATTTTTGATCTTCTTATTCTGAGCAGTTCTAGGTGTCCTCTTTGGCAGCATGACAGCATTTCACAAACACAGACTAATGAGTCTCCTGCAGCCAATCAGAGGAAGGCAGCCCATGACATCTGGGAGCATCAGTAAATCCAGGGCACATGCGATGCTCCATGGGAGAACCAGTCATTTCATCCTTTCAATCTTTAGATCTTTTTCATTCTCCACTTTTGTTGCACTGGGATTTTCTGTTGTTTAGAATGCAGTCCATCAGACCAACTTCATACCATTGCTCTCAGTCCTGTTTTCCCAACTCCTGAACTTCCTCCATATTTGGCAGCATGCTCATGAAACATCAAGACCCATGACATTTAATGGACGAGGGGCTGTCATATAGTGAGGCCAAGCTGAGGGGCAGAATTGAGCTGAGTGGAGAACATCAGGATGAAATGAGGGTTTGATTTGAACCTGGCACCAACTAGCAACTCGTCTTACTAAAAACGTTAACTTTTTCTTTCTCAAACTTGCCATTTCAGGCTAGTTCATTGCAAAAATCTAAAACATCATCCAGTAATTTTGTGTTTTTAAAAAGAGAATATCATATTTAGGCAACTTTGTGGTTTACAAAGATAACTTCATAGCCTATATGGAATCAAGTCAAATAAATAAATAAAAATAAGGGTTTAACCATAAGGATGGCCCACTTAATTATCCATTCATGATCTTTACACACACACACACACACACATATACATATACATATATATATATATATATTTTTATTTTTATTTTTTTATTTTTTTATTTTTTTCATAATATTTGATACTAATTTGATTTCAGTTTTTTTTTTTGTGTGTATATATATATATATATATTTTTTTTTATTTTTTATTTTTTATTTTTTTTTTGCAAAATTAAATGTTTGGTGCGTTGTAATGTAATTTTATGAAGAAATAATGGGACACCCTATGGTCCCGTGGACTTAACGGACACGCGCACGCGGCGGCCATTGTAAGTCCGTGAGACCGCAAGTGCACATGAAGTGTTCCATTTGGTACAGGGTTGTTCTTCCCGAGTCACATTAAAGATTTGTTCAAGAATGACCCATCACTACTATGCTGTGTCGAGCTGCACCTGAGGTAAGCAATGGCAAGTTATGCCTCTATATTTGCCGTGTTTATTCAAATATACACGTTGAATAACCCCTAATATGTTCCACAACTTGTATAAACATGTTATGCACCATATAACAGTATTATATCAACAAATGCAATTGTTTTCCTATGAAAACACGTGCTTGATGTACTGTTGCGTCGCGTTTCACTACTTTTTCAGCACCTGGCGCACACATGCAATGTTTTTTTTTAATTTTTTTAAGACGCCATGTTAAGTTAAAAGACACTTAACTGTAGGCTACTGGAAAACTTTATGTTTCTGTAGAAAGTAGGGCTGGGTATTGATTCTGATGTCCCGATTCGATTTCGATTCGCAAAGCTCTCGATTCGATTCGATTCTTGGTTCGATTCTCGATTTTTTTATTACATTCAGTGAATATAGTTTTAATACAAATGCTATTGATATTTCTAAAAAAAATGACCAGTAAACATCAGTTTACAAATGGTGGATTAACCCTTAAATGCATACCTCGGGTCTTTAGCGACCCGGTACATCATTCTCTACCCTCTCCCTCCTTCATTTTTTTAAGTTAGACATCAACTTTCTTAGTATTCCTCAGTCTATTAACTATAAACAATATAACAAGACAAACGAATATCATCAGCAAAAATTGAAGTGGTTTGAATGGCTTTACTGCAGAGCAATTACTATATGCAATGAAATATAAACGTCACTGCCATTTGATGCTGGATGTGATGAATAAGCTGCCAGTGATCAAAATATTGAATATGAAGTAAACAATAATAGAATTTAAACAATAATAAAACGTTCTTCTTATTTTTTTTCTGGTAATCAGATGAAGGCATAAAACATTAATTTAATTTATCCTAATCAAATGAAAATTAAACCCTTTTATTTTTTGGCAAACAAAGTGCTGCGCAACAGAGGGTTACTGTTAAAATTAAAAAGAAAACAAATGTGATTACTCGATGTTAATCCGTGTATCATTCGATCATTCGTTTTTTTGATTTAATATTGAAAGTAGAAAAATGAGAAAACTGCTCCTTTTTCGTTTTTTTGTTTTTGTTTTCCGAAAAACGAAAAACGAGAATTCAGCTTAAATTTACGTTTTTCGTTCATGGGTGGAAAAATGAATAAACAGCTTGAATATTCGATTTCTACATGTGGGCGGGAATTAAACGCCCCTTTCTGCTGATTGGTCAGCCGAAGATCAAACCGTGCCTTCATCAGTTCTTCCGCAGTATCAGGCAGCAGAATAATAGTCCTCTGCTGCTGCAGTTGTAAAGAGATAGCCTATCGGAAAGAGAGCGTCCCACAAACGAAAGCATTAAAGCAGTTCATCCATTTTTGTTTTATTTTACTTACGTATTTATTTATTTTTTTATTTGGTCGACCGCTAGAAATGAGTTATATCATGCTATTTATTTTTCATGTCTCGTTCAGTAGGCATAGCCTACACCTCACAGACTCGAAACATCTCGTCTAGCTCAGTGCAGGGGGCGGTAGTTCATTAGACCCAGCCAATTAAATGGTCCTACACAGTTTGGACTAGAATGCTATTTGTTCGCGCTAGTGTCGGTCATTCAAAGCAGAAAATCAGTCAAGTTACATAAGGAAGATTCAGTGTATAAAAATATGAGCGCATGGACTGGACGATTCGTTTAACGTTACCTTTAAAAAAAAATCATTCAGAAACACAGATTCGTTCACGAACAGCTCTCTCTCCGAATATCAGGTGTTCGAAATGTTTGTTGCACGTTGTTGAAAACAAAAGTGAACCAGGAAGTAAACAAATTAAAGCCAAACTTTTCGCGTAGTCACGTTTCTCAGTGCAGAATAAAGGGGTTAAACGCGTGAAAATGGTCTTGGAGAATATTTTGTTGTCTTTAGCTTCAGTGCAGTGGACAGATGTAGGGACCGTATTACTGATGTTCGTCATCTTTCTGCTGATCTCAGACCATGTATGATTTCCGTGAAGCAGAGGGAATCCCGGTGCAGTCCTGAACATGGAATTTACAGTATAATGAGGATGTCACGTAAAACGCGCAATCGGACGGTTGAATAAGTCAAAAATAGTTATGATATGTGTCTGTGAATATTAAAGCGCAAAGAGACTGCTATATAAATAATCTGCTTGTTTCTGCATGTCTCCGAGTGGTGCCGTTTTATCTACTGCATACTGAAGTACGCATACATAAATGGTATTTTCAGCGTCTACATAAACAACATCACCAGAGCTGCTCTGAGAGAAAACGTAAATAAACATTTACTAGTTTTATTTGAGAAAAACCTTTGTCAAATACACTGAAACTCAAAGGTCCGCTACAACCCGTCAAAATAAAAGTTCAATTTAATTTGAAATTGACAGACATATATTAGCATTGCACAATGTAGGCTACTTCAAAGTTAAAATAACAATACTAATAATATTCTTTATAATAACATAATTTATTTAAACATTGTTTTTAAGGAATGTCCATGTTTTAACTTTGCCAAAAATAAAAGGATTTGCAAATTTTCATTTGATAACATTTTAAAACATTAATTAAAATGTTAAAGTGTGATATAGATATACATAAGGTGTGCAGCTTTATTTTTTATTGTTTTTTTAAATTAATTAATTAATTTTATTTCAGAAGGGAGACTTCAATACTTTCATTAAAATGGTTTCAAGTTTGTTGTCATAAAGAATTTGTTCACTCAAATAACTTGTTCTTGTTCTTTTAAGAGTCATTGTTACTGATAAGAATTATTGTTTAATATATACCGTGATAACCATGATATTTTCTGAGACGATTATCATACCGTGGACATCTCATACCGTTACAACCCTAGTCTTAAGACTGCTAAATAGTAATACATTTCTGACAGTTTCTTAACGTTAAACTAAACTTTTATTTTGACGGGTTGCCGTGAGGAACTTGCAGCTGCTGTGTATGTGATATGATGGTAGTTTTGTCAAATTAAATGGTAAAATGCTAATTAAGTGACTCTCAGAGCAGCTGGAGATGATATTCGTGTATTCATATCATCATAGTGAGACGACAGAGGCTGAAAACACCGCGAGCATCGTCCGCGCTTTAGTAAGTGTGTAGTAAACAAAACAGTGCATGGCACCATCCGCCATTCATTCATTCTTTCATTCATTGCGGAAATCATGGCACCTTTACGCGTGATGTCAAATGCTTCCACAGATTTGTAGTATTACTATAGAATTTTACGTGAGTATTGCAAATCACGCATATTGCTTTGTTCTTGGTTCTTGTCAACAGTGTCCGCCATGATAAGCACTGAATGAATGACATGCTTTCCTTTGTAACATTGCGTAAGGTAAATAAGAGGGTGACATCTAGTGGAGGAGACTAATGATAAGCTTCACATTAATCAGACCTTGTTTTAAATGTTTGCTGAAATAAATACTGGAAAATATTGATTTGCGTCTTTTGAGAATCGATATCAAATCGACGTCATTTAAAAACGATTAATTGAAAAATCTTTTTTTTTTGCCCAGCCCTAGTAGAAAGCTTGACCCAGTGAGTTTTTTGTAATACAGACTAATGTCTCCAGTAATAAATTAAGGGTAGGCTAATGGTTGTGATTATCTTGGTAGCCTTAGTGAAAATGTTTTGAAAGCTACAATCAGCAATGTTTTTTTTTTTGAAAATGTTTTGAAAGCTACAATCAGCAATGCTTTGTGTGTGTGTGTGTGTGTGTGTGCCATCACTTTTAGGCAATTGTGTATTACACTATTTGTATTAACTAATGAAGTTACATTGTAGCTGTAAATGTCTAGCTTATGCAACAACAATTTGAATGAACATTTTGGTGAAGAAAGCATAACATTCATTGAAAAATATAAATGAAGAGTTCATTTGCAAAAACCTTTTAAAAAATGAACTGAGTGCCCTGCCTTATTCTCCACATATAGCACGATCTGAACCCTAAACATGTTTTGCCAAAAAAAGCCGGTATTGTCCACTTTCAAGGCATCGCGAGTTCGACAAGCGCCCTTGTTGTTTGTGAACAGAAGTCAATAAGTCAATTTTAGCGAATCAGTGCACTGTATTCAGGTCAGGTGACAAGGCTGCCAGTCACTTTGAAAAGACACTCTAGCTAGGAGGAGTTTTGTCAAAGCTGACTAAAAGTGATCGGGGATGGATCATTTTGACGAACTTGATGAACCTGTGATATCTTCTTCAGGGCGTAAAATAAAAATAAAATAAAAGCTGAAACTTTTTCACAGAACCTTGCTAAAGCAGCACGTTACAATGGTGAGGGAAAAGCTGCTCCCTCCCTGCTGAAAGCTGGTTGGCTAGTTTTAACTGGCCAGGCTGGGAGACCAGCTTAAAATCAGCTACTTCCAGCTTAAACCAGCTAAGACCAGCCAACCAGCTTAGGCTGGTTTAAGCTTTTTTTTTTTTTTTGCGTGTAATCACAACCATACAGTCTAAAAAAAATGATGATCACACCAACAACTCATCATCACTCATCTACATTGTCATCTGAGGAGATTACAAAGTGTTTTTGTTTAACTCTGAAACATGAAATGTGGAGTTATCTGCTTTTGCTATAAAACAAAATTTTAATATATAAAAAAACATACTTTCAATTAACTTTAATTTTGCAAGTTATCTGTATTTTTTTTTTGTTATTATTACTTAATCAAAACAACCCAACTGCAGTTTGATTGATATTACCTGGAATGCACAAAAAACAAACAAACAAAAAAAAACATAATTTCTGAAAATAAACAAAAATGGAGTTATCTGTTTTTGCAAATGAACTCTTCAAATATTTCTTACAAATATAAAACTGATTGCTAATAAAAATAAAATATTATTGTGGTGGGCTGGTACAAAATACTGGTAAACAACAACAACAACAACATCAACAACAAATACCTTATTATTAACCCCTAAATGAGTAATGAGTAGGCTACTGATTTTACTCTTGTGTGTTTGCATGTTCGAGATTGACTGTCAGACTGACTGTCAGATTGACTGTGTTTTATTGCAGTGACTCTTTCAGCAATTACATTGATAGGTTAATTTTGTTATTTTATACAATCAATATTTTATATTATTTTGCAAGTAATGGTGCTAACTCTAATTATACATTATTTGAGGGAAGTGCAGAATACATTAAAACTGAGCATAATTACATACAATTTGCATCATCATTTTCAGTGGTGCTAAAATATTTTCTTATGATAATTATAAAAATAATGTAATGTGAAATATCATTCCAGGAACCTCTCACATGCATCTATCACTGTTTCGTCCGTGATTGCAATTCATTCTCTAAATGACACAGCACTCCTAGTGAAGTGGTTTCTCTTCAGTTGGGCCTATTTTTTATTTTTTTTTTGGACTCAAATTGTTTGTTTGGGAAAGAATGATTAAAGAAGGTGACATTCAGCATCAAGAGGGTAGCACACATACCATGAGTCTAATCTATCACTGGAATACATAATGCATCCACTGGGCTGCATGCTGCCACCACACAAATGTGAGTGGATGTTTTCAGATGGGCCTTATTGTGCAAAAATGATTACTTTCCCTCCACTGAAAAATGCCCCTCTGATTAAATGCATCAGTGCATCAGAGGGGACCATGCTTTGTGTGGCTTGCCTTTGCTTGTGTGTGTGTGTGTGTGTGTGTGTGTGT
>NW_015642811.1:2310261-2311654 GCF_001515625.1 Sinocyclocheilus rhinocerous
GAGAGAGAGAGAGCTCACATTGGCTAATCTTTGAGAAAATTCTTGTTTTGAAATAAGTCCAGGACAATCACATTTTTAAAATTAAAGCAAAAAAAAATAAAAAAATAAATTACACATACCCTCCCACGTCTCATCCAGCCTCTCTCTGTCAGGCTTTATGAGTGTTTGGGGACCTTATCTTTTTAATAAAAGACTAATTACATATCAACACTTTTAATTAGACAAAGGAATTTGTTCTGAATTGACTCTTTGTTTTAATAACTAAGATAGTTTATTTAATTGTTTGATATTTTGCTAGATGAATTCCCATTGAAATGCACTATTCAAGTGGATCCTCTTTAATGAACTGTTTATTTGAAGTTAATAGGGATGGGCGTATCGATACTGAAGTATCGATATATTGATACTGATGGGAGTATCGAAAGTATCGATACTCAAATAAAATATATCAATACTAAGGTGTGTTTTATTTACCAATGATTTTGTTTATTTAACAAAAAATAATGCGTATAATATGCATTCAATTGGACGAATATCCTATGTTAGTGAATAATTGTGTAGTATAGAACTATTTTCCTGCACATCTGAACACAAGCAAATGTTGCAAGACAGAACCAATCAATCACGGAGAGTGTTCACTCTCTTCTGACAGTGCATTCAAACAGGGCTGCGTTACCCAAAATTATCTTTTGGGAACGGCAGCCCAAAACAATGCTTATAGGACAGAGAAAAAAAACAACAACAAGATATGTTTGAGTTATTTCTCAATAAACAAATTGAAATTGTAGCCTACATAGTTTGTGCAATTTCATTTATTTAAATTGAATGCTAAAGTTCATATTGATCGTGTTCTGTAATGTTAATATAAATCATATACTGTCAGAATAAAAAGGTTGCATTTTATGCTTGCAACAGCCCGTCACTGGCAGTCCCTTATGAAAATTAACCATGGTTTTACTAAAGTGACCTTAGTTCAACTATTTGTAGATTTCCATGGTTACCACTACAGTAAGCATATTTTAACCATGTGTAAACAAAAATATAACCTAAGTTGCAGTTAAGGCGTACTGAATGTCAAAATGCTTTTCAAATATGATAGTAAGTGGGTATCATTACCCATTTTACTCCTAGTAATTTAATAAGTTAATACATTTAATAATTTAAAAGTTCAGTTTAGAAGCATTGTATCGGTATCGACGATACTGGCCTTCAAAAGTATCGGTATCGTATCGAAAACAAAATAAGTGGTATCGCCCATCCCTAGAAGTTAATTAGTCAATTAAATATACTCAAGGCATTGAGTATGCATTACATTTTCAAACAAACAAGGACATAAAGTAAAAGTGAATTTTCATAGTATGTTATCAATGCAAACTGATTAATATTATATATA
>NW_015642811.1:2311678-2327603 GCF_001515625.1 Sinocyclocheilus rhinocerous
AACTGATTAATATTATATATATATATATATATATATATATAATTACTGTGATATTGCTGCAGCATTGAATGTTTTGTACATTATGATTAACTTTTTCAAAAATATCCTGTTTTGGTGACAATGTTTCAGGTATTATGAGATGACATATTGGTACTGTATTTTTTATAATTAATAACAAATTTTTTCCTTAAGTGATATAGTGTTAAAATACCAGTCTGTTAGAATTACCAAAATTGGCTTTACTAATAACCACCATGATAATACTGGTAGTACAATAGAAAGCCACATGATGAATCAGAGTTCATTGTAAGTGGCCCGTCCAAAGAACATGGTCAGTAGCTGTATGTTTACATTACACAGGACCATACACAGACAAAACACCATCAGGGTAACTAAAGACTCTTCTGAAACCAAACTAAACTGAAATAATTCAATACAAATTAATCAAATAACCGAAAATGTAACACAAAACACCCTTGCGTTACTAAAAAAAAAATTGCCTTACTAAACGCAAATGCGTTACTAAAAAAAATTAGGGGTGCGACGATAAATCGATTTGTGGATCGATTCTGCGATTTTTCTGAATGCATCGCGATTCTCTCTGGAATCAATTCTGAGCTTAGTTTTTAACAGCAGATGGCACTGAGTGCTTTAGAAACAGCCATACTCTGCTCGCTCCCAGTTCCTTACACACACCACTTGAACCTAAAATAATCATTCATAAAGTTCTTAATGGTGCACTATAAAAATTTTTTCCAAATGATGTTGATATTTGATAGTACCAAAACAAACGCGCCATGGGCCCAACAGGATTTCGCCCCTATTTTTATATCTTCACCCCACACGTACGTACACAACTCTGGCATAACGACGATCACGGAAACAAGAGAAGATGACACACAAGCATATTCAAACAAAAGCCAACATAGATAAGTTATGTGAAACGATGCAAAATCAA
The DNA here is from genome assembly GCF_001515625.1 of Sinocyclocheilus rhinocerous. Lineage (NCBI taxonomy): Eukaryota > Metazoa > Chordata > Actinopteri > Cypriniformes > Cyprinidae > Sinocyclocheilus > Sinocyclocheilus rhinocerous. The sequence continues at coordinate 2,312,637 of NW_015642811.1, forward strand.
CATTACTCACCTATTAAAAAGAAACAACGCAACCTCGGCATCCGATTCGAGCCCTTCCCGCTCCTTGAGTTTTCTCCACCGCTGGAAAGCTGCTCCGATATTTACGCGTGTCCTACCTCTTGCCTGGTCGTAACCCTTCTTTTTAATCTTTTGTTCCTCCGATATTTTCCTCTTTTTTTTATCTTCCAATTCTCTATATCTATAGTCGAACTGCTAATATCCGTCTGTGTACTCAAATTGAGCGCTCTCTTCTCTCTATCAATGCAAGGCATGCCCCTTACTGCTGATTGGCTACAAGTGTGTTTTGGGACTCGGTCCGACACTGTGGTCAAAAGTGTTTTTCAAAAATTGCTTAGTGCACCTTTAAAGGTTAAAGGTGGGGTAAGCGATTTCTGGTAGCCAATGTTGACATTTGAACTCACCAAAACAAACACGCCCCTACCCCAAAAGTGTCTCGCCCCTATTTTGATAGCTCTGCCCCACACATACGTACGCACCCCAGGCAACGATTAGTTCTGTGAAACAAAGCAAAACCAATGTTACACATTGTCTACACCGGACGCGAGTGGCGCGGCGCGACAAAATACTATGGAACTCATTATAATCAGTGATGCTGTCTACACCATAGCACTGGATGCGGCGCAGCACAACACAACAAATCTCCGACAGAAAACTGCTGCTGCGTTCTATTCATGACGTATTGACACAAATTTCAAATGATTTTCTTTGTCGTGTCCAGTGTAGACAGACTTTAGCTGTTGCGGCGCTGTGTGACAACTGTCGTGTCCAGTGGACACGGTGTTACTCACCTATCAAGAAGAAACAAAGCAACCTTGGCGTCCAATCGCAGGCCTTCCGCTCCTTGAGTTCTCTCCAGCACTGGAAAGCTGATCCGATATTTACACGGGTCCTACTTCTTGCCTTATTGCCTTTAGCCTTCTTTTGTTCCGCAGACGTTTTTCTCTTTTGTTTTTTATCCGCCATCTCTATCTTTCTGTCGCTCGGCTCACTAATGTCCGTCCTGTGCACTGAACGCTCTCTCCTCCACATCATTAGTAGACACGCCCCTTACGGCTGATTGGCTACAAGTTTGTTTTGCTAGTCACCCGAATCAGTTTTCTAAAGCGTTTTTGAAAAATCGCTTACCCCACCTTTAATAAAGCGAATTACAAGAGTGTTCACAGTGGGCTGTGTCTCCATTAATCTCACGTCATAAAAGCATAAAAGCATAAAAGCTGAGGTGCAAGTACATTTAACCACTTACATTACTCCGCTGAATGCACAAGCACTCTTCTTCAGGAGCATTTGAGTGTGCGGTTAAAAATTAGCCTAGAGCAACATCTGCTGTTAAAAACAAGAGAATCGCGATGTATTCGGAAAATCGCAGAATCGATCCACGAATCGATTTATCGTTGCACCCCTACAAAAATAAAATATAAATAAATAAAAATAAATTAATTAATTAAAGAAAAAAAAAACAGTTAACAGGTTAAAGTTCAACCAGAAATGAAAATTCTGCCATCATTTACAAGTTGTTGGTAACCTAACAGTTGCTGGTCTCCATTGACTTTCACAGTATGTGAAAAAATATGTATGGGAAAAACTGTTTGGATACCCACATTCTTTCATGACCACTCAGAGAGTTTAGCACAGTAGTATACATGGCAGTGTTAATGTGTTTAGTCTTGAAGGAATATGTCTGCTACGCTGCTGCTGCTGCAACAGAGCAAGTACCAAGATGGGCAATACATCCACAGACATGCTGCTGTGACCCTGCATATATAGCATACATTAAATTAGCCTGTAGCAGATCTATACAGGTGGAGCTGGGGAAGGTGGAGGGTTTCTGAAGCGCACTGCAAACTGCAACAGCATTTATTTGAATATTTGAAGTATTTGAGTATTTGAATGTTGAGCAGCAAACACATTGGCTGCTGATGCGAAAAGAAACCAACCAGCTGCACCGATGACCTTCTGAGCAGTTCTAGGTGCACAATCAACTGTGAATAATGATGTGATTATATCAGATTGACATGGAACTTATCGGCCCGCGCCATCTAGAGTTTCATGTCAGAACTTTGTATTTCTTAAAAAGATCTTCTTTTGTCTTCAGCAGAAGAATGAAATTCATACAGGTTTGGAGCAACTTAAGGGTGAGTAATTGATGACAGAATTTACATTTTTGAGGAGAACTATTCCTTTAACTAATTAACAGGTTTTACTGCAGCACTGTATTTTTTTCTGTAAAAATTATTAAAAAAAACACTTTTTTTACAGTGCAACTATAACTTATAAATTATTATTTATTATTTATTTTTTACATATTGTTGTGAATTATAAAACATTTAAAATGAATATGTAATGTCTGCTTTTGTATTTGCTGATTCACTGTGTACCGATGGGTAATGTACAATCAGTCATCGTTATTGCAAAATATTTTGCCATAATAACTGACTGACTATACACTACCACGCATTACTGCTGAAAGTATTTGTCGCTATTAAAATGCCCGTAACGTCTTGCTTCTCATCTAGACGGACCAAAAGAGCTGAGTAAGCCCTAATTCTCTCAAGCGACTGCCTGTCATGTCTCTGAAGTTCACTCCGCCATCAGTCATTCTCAACCGTCCCACGGTGGAATCCATCCCGGAGAGGAGTGGCACTGTCTAGAAAAATTAGGCACACCCCAATAATCTTTAATATGTTTCATGAAGCATAATTAAAAAGGCTTTATCATTGGATAGAGGACAGCTTCAGTAATGAACTGTCTGCATTCATGCAGAGAGCCATTAATACACATGCAAATACGCACACATGTGCACTGACTCACACGCACGCTCGCGCGCACTCATATCAGATGCAACCTTCACAACCACATTTATGGCCCACTGTCAGTCTGTTTATTGAGTCACAGTGACATAATTAAGGAAGTAAATATCTTGTAAACTGCCTCTTTCTCTTTCTCTTTCTCTGTGTCTCTTAGGGTCATTTATTCCCTCTGCTTTTATTATCTCTACTTTTACAGGGTGATTATGTTTCAATGACAGACGAGGGGAAAGAGAGAGCGAGTGGGAGAGAGTAAAGCTAATAAGTTAATGCAACGTTACTGAGAAGAGAGGGATGATACATCACTTCGGCCAACTTAATGAAATACTGAATCTGCCTCCATTACTCACAAACCAATACAGGAGATTACATTTCATTGCAAAGAAATCTCTCTCTCTTTCTTGGCTTTCACACGGCTTTAAAGAACGTCCCGCCTACTTCATTCAGTTGGCCAATATGCAGATTATATTGTATGAAAGAAATATGAAGCCTTTTATTAATTTAAGGTGTGTGTGTCTCAAAGTGTACATGTTTTAAGGAGCTTTCAGGGAGAAAAGGTGCAAAGACAACTTATTTTTCTTTTTTAGATAAGCGTAAGTGCTGTAAGTACCTTACCATATTTGTACTTATTGCAGGTTTGGACCAAAACGGGATGATAAAACAAAAGGCTGTCAAAAAATAAATAAATAAAAAGTAATACATACATACATACATACATACATAATGGCTTGATTGTTTGCAAACTGCCTTGAAACCTCAAGGCTGTAGAACATGCAACAGTGCCATGTTTTTACTTTTAAAATGTGCAGCACTCATATTTATTTAATGAAATTTTTTTTTTTTTTCAAATTTAATTAATACATTAGGCTGTATCGTGATTCCTATTTCTCCTTCCCCAAATTTAAGGCCTCTTAGAATTCTAATTAAGATGTTTGTTATGCCATTTAAAATATTTAAGACTAGTTATTACTTTAAATTTCATGTAAATACATTTTTTCAAACTTTTTAAGGACGCACCAGGACTTATTAGCACACATGTGCAAAAATACATTTTATAGTTCACACACATCTACTGTATTTTTAGCCACACATCGGAGGGAAACGCTTGTCAGCCCCTGCTGGTGGTTGCTGTAACTATAAAACCTACTGTAATTTTTTTTTTTTAAACAGTATTTTACTATATTGGCTGCTATTATTGACTTTTTAAGGAAATTGCATTATTTGGCCAGCATAAATGACGTGTTACCATGACAAAAACATAATTTTAAACCATTCATGTTTCAAAATAGGGATTAAAATAGTTATTTGCTTTCACTTTGTTGTCAGTAAGCATTTTTCAAAAAGGTTAGGTGTTTAAGAAATATATGCATTCACTTTTGCATAACAGCAATTTATGATTTTTTTTTAATTCATAAGAGCCATATTTATTAATTTTCTTCACTTCAGTGATGTGTCATGTCCGTAATGTTTTATGTTACACAAACAACATTCATAGAAGTTGAAACTTCTTATACATTGCTAACTTCTGTTCGGTCTTCATTTAGAGCAAATGTTTCTATTCTTTAACAATTATGATTTTTGCATTTCAGACCTGACAGTTACAGATATCTCACAAATCTCCTATGATCTGTGACGTGATGTCCATCTATAACTTTGTCCTCGTTAATGTGTCTATAGAAAAAACATAAAAAAAATCTATGTTCTTTAGGAAGCCAACATTTCTATATTACATATGTTGCTATAGCTGTTTCTGAATTGTACATTTCAATACAGAGTTTCTAAAAAAAATTTATAATTTCCCAAAATGTCATGTCCTTTTTTATCATGTCCATAATGCAAGAGTATTTCCTGATTTAGGAAAAAAAAAAAAAAAAGTCAAGACTGAATTTTGATGTCTGGGGTCTACCTGCTGGTTTAGGATGACACATGCTTCTGAACTGGTAATTTGTACTTTTTCTGAGAAGTTGCATCTTACGCTGTCATTGCAAATGCCATGTCATAACCATCTTTACACAAAAAGCATATTTTTCTATTGATGGTTGTTCAGAAGTACCCATGTGCTTTGAAGGTGCCTGATCCTTGTTTTTTTTTTTAAAGGCTCTTGAAAGCGTGAAATGAACTTAAATGTTCTTCTCTGCTGCCTTTTGACATCACAATTGTTGAAGGATTTGAAGACTTGTGCATAGACATTTAGTGCCATCGACCAATCAGTGTTGCCATATGTCAGTCTCCTACAGCATTAGTTACATATTATATGACATATGAAATGGCTAAAACAAAATATTTCAATTAGTTGGGTACTGCTAGTGGTGCATAAATGACATTTTCACCTTTGTAAAGATTAGCATTTAAACAATAATATTGAATAATATACCAACAATAATAATATATAATAATATTATATGCTGTCATTACATCCATAATGCCTGCCCACAACACTGCTATGCAAGTCTGAAAAGTGGTTGTTCACCTGGAATTTATAATCATGTCTTAATTCCTTTTCTTACTTCAGTAGTGAAGCGGTCAACAGGGTTGTGCTAAAGACAGCTTCTATTAAAACTGAGATTAAGATCAGCTGCTGTCCTAAAAACTATCAATGTGGATCTCCCACTAAAGCTTTAAAGATTAGTTATTGCCCACAACTGAATAATGAGGGCTACATACAGCACATAGAAACAGAACCAAAATGTACCATGGTATTATTATGGTGTTTTGGACTATAGCAATAACATGTTTTTTATTCATTTATTTATTATTATTATCATTTTTAATGAACATATTGGTTTTGGTTTATACTAGATTTATTTATTTATTTTTTTGCTAATATTGGATGTTCACACATGATCATTTCCCCTCTTTTCACAATTTCCCCTCTTTTCCCTAATATGTACTATGTTGGCAGTGTTACTATGGTTCTCTTAAGTATCTTTGATTAGCATAAATCTAAAACAGTAAATTTTTGCAAGGCTGTGTATATCTAAGAGTTATGACTTTGGTTTTCTACTATTGTGACTAGCCATTTACAATTGTTAAACACAGAGACTCGTGACTTTTTTCAGACAGTATAACCTTTAGGTGTTTTATTTCTTAACATCATTAACCCTCTATTTGACCACTGACTTCTCAGTTGCTACTGGTTCTTAGACAAAATATCAGCCATTCATCATATTTACATGTTTCATATTACATCATTACATTACATCATATTTCACCATATTTACATGTTTACGTTTGTTTCAATGTTTCTGACTCTAAATATAACTTAAATAGTACTTAATTAAATAGAACTTTATACAGTCAATAGTTTAGATTTTAGTATAATAGCTCACTTAGGCGCTTTGTTCCCAAATTTAGTTTTTTTCTTTTTATTTAATTAGTCATGTATTTATTCTGGATTCCATTTTTTATCATAAAATTAAATTTCAGTAATGAGTAAGAATGTTTAATTCATAAAAAAAAACCAAAAAAAAAAACCATGAAACATCTACAATTTAACAAATGTATTAATTGTTTAACAATTGACATTTTAAGTGTTCTGGATTCCTTTTTAATTAAATTTTAATAATAAAAAAAATGAAGAATTTCTGATTCATCCAAAATTGACCAAATTCCATGACATCCCATGTTATACTGTAAATTCCATTTTTGTAGCTCAATTTTTGCTTTTCTGCTTCACCGAAATCATAGGGCCCTACTCACCTCTGTAAATCTGACATTGTTAGCAGTAGATGAAGTACTCTCTTAGAATCATCTGGTAGCACAAACATCTCATTATTGCATTTGGTAATAAAGGAAGATAACTCGTGCAAATGTTTGTGTTTTTTAATATTAAAGAGACAACACTGCCGGCATTATTATTATTCGGCAGGCGAACACGCGCATAAATGTTTCACAGTCTAATGTTCTCCCCTACAAAGACCTCAATTATGACTTTGTTTTTGAGAGCGAGTAGAGAGGAGCCCAGGGCAATCACTTATTCTCTGTCCGGCAGCAAAATGCAGCTAAATGACTTTCTTTATTCAGAATGTTCCGCACTGACGGCTCTTTAGTGGAGTGCTGTGAGCCAAACGTGCAGGATATACTAACACCCTGCCTCTTTCAATGACACCTTGAGGCATAGGTGAGACGGTTTTGGTTCAAAAACACAGTTCTGAAGCTGGATCTGCAGCCAGATGTTATGGTGACGGAATCATGATTTCGTTCATCAATTCTCCGCCACTGGAGACGTACACCACAGGGCGGGAATTGTTTGTGCATGCTAATATTTGTGTGGAGAGAGTGTTTGTTTCTCTCAGGCTGGTTTGCGTGCATGTGTGTTGGTGCAGTCACAATCTGAGATGTTTTTCACCCTCTCATAACTTACATGACCTGTCAGCCTTACGTCTTACATCTTCCAGCACTTACAAGTCAAATGAAAAAGCCCCGCTGTCATCTCCGACCCACACACTCCTTTAAATGTGTCTCTTCACCCAGGCACAATGGCAGCTGCTCTATCTCTCTCTCTCTCTTTCATTCCTACTGATCCAAGTTCAGCAGAACCGTTTCTTTAATAATGCCCAAAATGTCTTTTTGGGTCACTGAGGTTTATTCCAGAGCAGCAGAGTTACGCCGTTTGAGAAATGAGAATATTGTGTTTGGTGAACAATGCATTAATGTTGCTTTACGCAACTCCTGTGTATTTGAAGAGCTTGCAGTGATGAATTACTTCACTCAGCCGTAGCTAATGTCTCTGGAGATGTTTTTTCTGAATTTAATGAAAATGGATAGCTACAGGGAGGTATCACTAAACCAATATTGAAAAAATCTAGTACCTCAGCGACAGCCAAGCCAAAGCGGCACACAATAATCTGAGTAAAACAAAAAAAAAACACTCATGCATGACAGTATTTTGCTTCAAGTTCTTAGTGTACAAATAGTTACAGTCATTGGCACCCCATGAATTTGCATTTTAAGTCAGGGCCTTCATTGCGATTCATGCTGTTATGAAACACCTTGTCACAATGAGTAAGACACCCTAAGGAAATCGTACATCACCGTATTTTGCAGCCAATTTATAGTACCAAATAATCTATTGACATTTAAAAAAAACTCAACTACATGTAAAAACAACCAACAGCAGCATGACATGACATGCCACTGAATACTTAGAGATTCACACCAAAATGAAAATTCTGTTGTGATTTACTCACTTTTGTGTCGTTCCAAACTTTCTTGGAAAGAAAGTATGATTTACTTTATTATTTTTTCCCCCATCCATTCAGTAAAAGTCCAAGCGGTCCAATGTTGCTTGGATCCCAAAGTTCTTCAAAATATGTTGTTTTGTGTTCTCTTAAGAAATAAAGTCATTCAGGTTTGGAACAGCATGAGGGTGAGTAAATTATACATTTTCAATTTTAAGTAGACTATCCCTTTAAGATGGCCTATAGTTTAAACTTCAGTAAACCCATTTTAAGCAATCAACAAATTAGTAAACTGTGTCTCTAATTATGTAAATCACATATTTTGTGATTGTGTATCTAAGTGCCCACTAGAAGGCCTCGACAATGACAAATTTGCTGACCCTGAGAGTTCGCCACTTTTTAGTCAAACCACATATTGTATGTGTGCCCAAAGCCAATTCTTTATTCAGAAAAGCATGAATAATGGGTTTCCTTGTGAGAACCACCCAATGGGTAGGTGAATGTAGGTGATTTCAGGTTTTACTGGCCGAATGCCTCTGCAATGTAGGCAAAGCCTAAACCACAATCACTGTTGTCGCACACTTGTCGTTCCAGTACAAGAAATACATTAGGGAAAAATTATTTTTCATTTATTTATTTTTTTCATTTTCATCTGTAATAAAAGTTCTTAAAGACTTCTTAAACTGAATTCAACATGTTTAATGAAATAATTTAATCTAATTGTCTTAACATAATCAGTGTGACAAATGGTATTTCCAGTGGTGCTACAAAACAAAGCACAGTGGCATAGAAAGATCATACATATATCTGACATCTCCATCAGTGGGAGGTGAATGAGCTGACTGAATCATCTGTTTCTGTGTATTTTATGTATTTCTAAAATCTGCTGTCATTAATTTTAATTATGTAATTTCTTCTAGAGTTTCTAAAGAGAAACAGTGCAGCTGACATCCTTACCTAACCATTTCCTAACATAAATATCAGTGCTGTTAGGATGCTTTTTAGCTTCTGCTCTCTATCTTCAGTGTGATCAGGTTCAAAAGCCCAAAACAAGATGGCTTTGGTCTTAATGGCACTGATGTAGATTTGATTACCATGGGTCAGAAAATGAGCAAAGCGGAGCTGACCCTGATTCATAGTGTTTAATCTGCTAGCAGCCTTATGGAATTTCAGTCAGTTGAGAGAGAGTAGTTAAAGGGTTTTAAATCTTTAAACCACATAATTCTTAGAACTGAATATGGAAGTTGAAGAAGGAGAGCCACGCACAGCAGTAGTATTCAGTTTATATTAAATATACACAGAAATATCTCTTAGATTATTTAATACTCTGTTGCACAAACAAAACTAATGTTGTTTGTAAAACCACCATGGACATCCAGAGCAAACAAATTATTTGAGTACATCTATTATACATACTGCTGATTATGTAGCCTACTAAAATCACACAGCACTACTATATAATGTATGTGAATAGGCATTTGTGTTAATCTCAGGTAATGATTATATGCTTTATTCAATGTTAAAAGGGTTTAATGTGACTTGAAATATCATTTTGCCTGACCTTTATAGCCATAATAAAAGCGACAATAGATGTTTTACCTCATATCTTTAAAATAGATTAAAGGAAAAACAAGATGTGAACAAACAACTGTATTCAATAGCAAATACATCAGTTACTTTTTAATAATGTTAATATGGTTTAATAGTTATTAGTTAGACTATGTATGCATCCATTCGGATTAAAGTGCAGTCATTGGGCTTGCAGCGATCCCGCCCGCATCTTTCTAATTGGCTGCAATATTTAATTTTGTTGTATTTCGTAACTGTATCGCTATTAGTTTGGAGAGACAAATTGATTGTCGTTGGGATCTTATCACATTGTGTCTGGTTATGAGATGGTGTTACATGGCAGTGACTTTGTCACTGGTTGCTGACAGTTACTGTACTTAATGTCACCATAGTAAGGGTTATAAATGTTACTAGTGATGTCCTTTTTATAGTGTTTCTGTAAGTAATAAGACATACAATTTCAACATTGCTAACTGCAATGAGACTTAACAACAGATAGGCCACGGCTGTGACCCACATGATTTAGTAGCAACCATGATTGACACCCAAGCTGAAGTCTTCGGCCTCACGGTGTACTTTACATACATACAGACCCATCTGAGAGGTTTCTAGTATCCACTCCTCAGTGGATCATAATGAAGGATTGTGCTGATTTTGAGAGCCATCGTTGCTGCTGTGTAGATGTGGGCCTGTATCATAAAACAGTGATTAATGCACGTCATCCACAGCCTATAATGCAGATATCAGAGCTCTCATATTAATGAGCAGAATGACACCATGAAGATTATAAGTCAACTTGCTAATAGCAGTCTGCTCTTCTAACAGAGAACGTTTCCTTTCCACTTGTGTGCTATCAGATACACACTCAGACTGTGAATTTTATCTCAAATCTGGACATTCTCAAATTAAACCACAGCTTCATCACTGTTGAATGGATAAAAGAATCAGTTATTTCTTTGAGACTTTTTTTGTGTGATCCAAAGAACTTGATGTCCTCCTCTGCAAAACTTGATAGCCTGTTATCGCTATCCATGCTGAAGCCGTCATTCTCTTATTGACCTACAGATGGCACTGTGTCTCTGCGTTTTCTGTGCATCTTTGTCCATATGTACATCTCTCATTTATTGTGTGTCTGTTTGTGTGTGTGTTGAGCCATATACGTGCCATCTAGCTCCATGTCTCTGGATGAACAGCAGCAGGTGATATGTGATTTACTAAATCTTACTCAGCAGCAGCGAGGTGAGGTGAAGAGTGTGTGTCAGGGTGTGTGCGTTAAGCCTCCGGCTGCTGAAAAGGTTAGATATATTGATTTTGTTCCTAAGAGACAGACTGGAACAGGGAGACAAATGGACTACAGTCGAGGAGCTGTCTCATCGGGGCCCCTACCATGTCAGTCCCCTTAAGGTAGAGATAAAAGTTCTCCATCTCTCTGTCCATGTAATCTATTCTCCCATTTCTCATCTCTTCTGTCTCTTCCTCTGAATATGATGCTGTATTTGGTTTTCACTCTTTTATCTGCTCTCTCTCGCTCGCTCTCTTTTGAGATGACTAGTGTGCTATGCCATTTGACAGCAGCAACTCCACAGAGACAGACAACATGTGACCCCTTTCGCACCTAGTATTAAAGGGATAGTTCACCCAGACATTCCAGGACCTCTGAGTAAAAATAATAGGTATTTATATAGGATAGTTCACCCAAAAATGAAAATTATGTCATTATTTACTCACCCTCATGTCGTTCCAAACCCGTAAGACCTTCATTCATCTTCGGAACACAAATTAAAATATTTTTGATGAAATCCGAGAGCTTTCTGACCCTGCATAGGCAGCAACGCAACTGACACGTTCAAGGCCCAGAAAGGTAGTAAGGACATCGTTAAAATAGTCCATGTGACATCAGTGGTTCAACCATAATGTTATGAAGCTAAGAGAATACTTTTTGTGTGCAAAAAAAATAAATTAAAAAAATTATGACTTTACTGAACAATTTTTATCTTATTTGTATTCTGAAGATGAACGAAGGTCTTACGGATTTGGAACGACCTGAGGGTAAGTAATTAATGAAAGCATTTTGAGTGAACTTTCCCTTTAAATATTATGCAATTAAATGAATATTAACTGAGCCATTGTTTGTCCCCTAACTCCTGTGGTTATATCCAAACAGGACTTTTGAGTCATAAAAAAAAAGCCCACACACATACACTCCAATAGTTTAATGGTTCCACAAAGAACCTTTACCATCCATGGAATCTTTTCATTCCACAAAAGGTTGGAAACAGTGGGAAAAGGTTCTTTAGATTATTAAAATGTTCTTCACACTAAGAAAAAATTTTTCTTTTAAGAACAGTTCACTGAAAGGTTCCTTGGGGAACCAAAACAGGCTCTTCTATGGCATCACTTTGAAAACCCCCTTTTGGAACCTTTATTTTTAAGAGTGTATATGTGTTAAGAATGATTCAATATATAATTGGTCCTCCCATTTCTCATGTCTTCTGCTTCGTCCTTTGAATATGCTGCTTTATTTGGTGATACATTTTGGTCAGCAACATGTTTGTTTGAGCTGCTCTCATCTACTGTACATGAAAGTGAATGGAGATCAGGGACTGTCAAGTTACAAAATGGACAAACAAGTGCCATAGAATTGGTCTATATGACTCAAGTTTCACTCCATTTACTGACTTCTATTGCCATAAAATAGGTCCGTGTGAGGAACCAACTGAAATTGCAATTGTAATACATTGAAAATTTAGTTTGAGAGAGCCATGGTCATTATTCACTGTCACTGAATGGTGCAGCATGTCCAAGCTACATTGAAAGGCATAAATAAGGAAATTTATTCTTTCACTATTTGTCTTTAGTGGTCCAATTACAAGTGCACAATGACCAATATGTGTGTAAGCAGTGTCCGATCACTTGAAGCACAGTCAGAGGTAGTCAGAAATGTATGTGACTACACTGAACTAGCTGTTCAGCAACAATGCAATGATGTAGTAATGATCCACACATAATGTTAATACCATGTGTAAACAAGGTCTGTGCATGTTTGTTGTTTACACACTAATGTGAATCAGTTTTTATCTCTTGTCTTCATCCTTTAAGCAGTCAATAATAGTTGTTCTCTGTTTATATTAGTTCTTCATGTGTTTTAGGGGTTAATTGAACTCAGACATGACTGGGTTGCTTATTGTGCAATTTATTTGAGAACTTAATCAAGCCTGGCAGGTTTGCCATGCGTCTTGGCAGATTGAATTGGCCGATATCGCCTCTCTCAAGTCTGTAATGTACACACTTTTCATGCATGTATACACACACAAACATGCACATACATATAGCACTGAATTTAAGCTCACTGCATCATTGTAAGATATGTTGTGTCTGCAAATCTAGCTCCATTGACTGGAGAATATATTGACTCATGATGAAAGCAGTGCGTTTGTGTGTGTGGTGGTCAGGTTTTGCCTACATTGTGGGGAATGTTGGAAGGAAAACAGCTTAATAAACATACTAAATAACAGCTTGTAGCGTCTGGACCACTCAAACACACAATATATATTTTGTTTTTATATTTAACAAATACTCTGTAACCCCCCTCAGTTAACAAGCCATATGAGGATTCATTACAATAATAGCAGCTGGAGCTGGGCTGACTGTGAACTCACATTTAGGCATTAATTCTAGCTTGAATTGTTCAGATGGTATGCAAATTAAGTATAAGTCAAGTCACCTTTATTTATATAGCGCTTTTAACAATGCATATTGTGTCAAAACAGCTTTACAGTATTAAATAGGAAAATAGTGTGTCAATAATGCATAAGGACTATAGTTAACACTAAATTTTCAGTTAAAGGCAGTTCATCATTGAATTCAGTGATGTCATCATCCAGCTCAGTTCAGTTTAAATAGTATCTGTGCAATCAAGTCGACGATATCACTGGAAAATAAGTGTCCCCAACTAAGCAAGCCAGAAGCGACAGTGGCAAGGAACCAAAACTCCATCGGTGACAGAATGGAGAAAAAAACCTTGGGAGAAACCAGGCTCAGTCGGGGGTGAGTTCTCCTCTGGCCAGATGAACCAGCAGGTTGTTCCATGCTGCAGCAAAGTCAGACTGTGCAGAGGACTCATCTGGTTCCTGTGGTCTTGTCCCAATTGTTCTGGTCTCCGCTGGCATTCAGGGATGTCGAGGTCATCTCTAGGTCCTGATCCACCATCTGGGCTGGATATGTACTGGATCCGGGTGACTGCAGTGACCATCTGTTTTACAATTTTATCTCTAATAGTATCGATCTTGGAAGTAAAGTAGTTCATAAAGTCATTACTGCTGTGCTGTTGGGAAATGTCAACACCTGTTGATGCTTTATTTTTCGTTAATTTAGCCACTGTATTAAATAAATACCTGGGGTTATGTTTGTTTTCTTCTAAAAGAGATGAAAAGTAATCAGATCTAGCGGTTTGTAATGCTTTTCTGTAGGATAGGGTACTTTCCCGCCATGCAATACGAAATACCTCTAGTTTTGTTTTCCTCCAGCTGCACTCCATTTTCTGGGCTGCTCTCTTTAGGGCACGAGTGTGTCATTATACCACGGTGTCAAACTGATTTCCTTAATCTTCCTTAAGCGTAAAGGAGCAACCATATCTAAAATGCTAGAAAAGAGAGAGTTCATAGTTTCTGTTACATCATCAAGTTTTTCTGAGCTATTGGATATGCTGAGGAATTGAGATAGACCAGGAATATTACTTACAAAGCAGTCTTCTGTGGTAGAAGTGATGGCTCTACCATATTTGTAACAAGGAGTAGAATTTACAGTCTAGAATTTATAAGTCAGGGGGATATGATTTTTTTTAAAAACACATGGTATGTGTTGTTTCAGTGGTATTTTAGTGGTATTTGTAGGATATATTTCTCTGGATTTTCTGGAAAATATATGCATCTAGTAATGTTACATACAAACACACACACACACACACACACACATGATAGCCAAAAGTTTTGGCAGTGACATAAATTTAGTGTTTTGCAAAGTTTGCTGCTTAAGCTGTTGTGGTGTTCATTCACATTGTTTCTATGCACTTTCATATATTGCACTTGAAAGAACCATTTACCGGATCATCAAGAACTTCAAGGAGAGAGGTTCGGCTGCAGTGAAGAAGTCGTCAGGACGTCTCAGAGTGTCCAGGAAGCGCCAGGACCGTCTCCTCCTGAGGAGTCAGCTACAGAATTGTGTCACCACCAGTGCAGAGCTTGCTCAGGAATGGCAGCAGGTTGGTGTGAGAGTGAACAAGGGTCAACACTGTAAACATTGATTCATTATATTTTTTTGACGATAAAAGCATGTAAAACTTATGATATGCTTATCATTGTTTTTCAGTATACCATAGAAACATGTGGAAAAAT